>NW_016690259.1:2012941-2147470 GCF_001604755.1 Lepidothrix coronata
AGTGCCACGTGGGGAAAAGTGCCACGTGGGGAAAAGTGCCACGTGGGGAAAAGTGCCACGTGGGGAAAAGTGCCACGTGGGGAAAAGCGCTACGTGAAAAAAAGTGCCACGTGAAAAAAAGTGCCACATCAAAAGGTGTTTGCCTGCTCCTGTTCACCGCGCTTTGGGTCGTTGATGGTCCCAGCAGCCATTGAAATCCCTGGTGGATGGGCTGGGTTCCACCCCCTAGTCAGCTGATTTGCCTCACAGGAGACCTCCAGCAGACCACGTGCAGCTCCAGCAGCCGTTTAAATCCCATTTGACCACATTTGACAGGAAGTTGAAGCATAAGCCACATTTCTTTGGAAAACAGACTAAGAAGTCCTCAAATTCCCTTATAAGATGTCTTATAAGGATATGATACAGGTATCTACTTACCTATGTAACTGCAAAATCCCACACTTTTTAGCAACCTACGATACTCTCTACTGTATTAATTTATCCTCACAGTGCTTCTGAGACAGACAGTATTTAGGGAAGAGATCAGACAAATGCTGAAACATGCTGCCAGCCATGTCAGTACTTTATTTAAAACACATTAACACATTGGGGAATGTGATATTTGTAGCCTTCTACATATCAGGGAAATAACAGCTAAGAGAGAGCAACATGTTAAGTCTCACTTTCAAAAGCATTGTAAGTCTCCTCTAAATTTGAGCACTTAAAAAACATACTTTCCCCTACTTTTTTCCTTGTGTCTTATTATTGTCAGACAGCGAAGCTAGAAGCTGTGCTCAGAAACCACACTTTAAACAACAGCTATACCTCCAACAAACCCAGAAAACAAAACTGCTTTCAAGTGATACTGATAGTTTAGATTCAGAACAGAAGTCTGGGCTTACACTCGTAATGGAAGTGTTCGAGAGAAAGATTCCAAAGGAAAAACACACATAGAAAATTACCTTTTAGGATCTCTGCACACACAGTAACTTACATTACTATTAGTAATTAGCAGGCCCTCCTCTCCCTTTGTCATTTTTATCCCACAATTACAGAGTACACATGCATTTGAAACCGCATTGCTGACACCACCACAAGCCTCCCTCCGGCAGTGGAGCTGTAATTCTGCTCGTTCCAGCAAATGTGCCAGCAGCCAGCCAAACCTCTCCCTGAAGTCTCCCATACCTACCGAGCACATCTGTATTACAGGAAACAAACTTGAAAAAATGACAGGTCAGGAAGAAAAATAACTAGAAAACCTGAAAGTAGGAAATTTCTACTAGTCCTCTGGAGCTCAACCTCAGTTTATATTAGAGGAAGGATAGATGTCACTGGCATATGAGTGTCCATAAATCAAAGGCCTGTTCAAAATGAGGGAAGCCCTAATCTAAGGGGATCACACTGAAATTTAAATTCACCTAAAATGTACCCAGGGAGGAAATGCTCAGACTATGCTGAATCACTTGACTCTACACAACAGCAAATTTCAAAAAGAAATATTTTCTAAACAGGTTTGATAATAGTAAACTCTGAGACAAATACCATTTTCAGCCCAGAAGATGAGATACAAACGGTACAACTGAGATCTATGCTTGGGAAATTAAATACCCTGTGTGCACATCACACAGCTCAGGGTCTCACTTGTTGGCATTACTAAAAAGTAATTCCTAATATTCAGCAGCTGTGGTGACACGTCAGGTAAGATTTCTGCCCCCGTTCAAATCACCATATGCAAGAAGGGTTAAGGATACCTACGTACATCACTGACTTCTTATGTAGGTACATGATACTAATCAGGATGCCATCCAAGTGTCAAGCTGCTTTAAGCCCCAGTGATCCTGTTTTCTTTGCTAATCCATTTCCGAAGTATTGGGTACAAGAGCACGCGTTCATTTAAAATCAAAACCACTTAACCACACACAAAAAAATAGAAAAGCCATTTTTCTATCGTGCAGAGCTCTTCTTAAACCCAAGACACAGGCTATTTCTGAAAAAATACCCTGCTCAAGAGAAGATGTTCCATAGTGTCCCCTTTCTGTCATTTCTTCTCAGTCAACAACGATTACAGTTCTTAGCACTTTCTCAGGCCTGCATCATATAAAAATACCTTGCTGCAGAAACTACACATTTGGCCTTAAAACTGCAACTCATTACTAGACCAGTCATCCCATAGGAATAAGTCTTATGTCAGCTATGGACAGGAGGAGAGGATACTTGTAGTATAAAAGGTACAGAGCAGAGAATTAAAAATTAAGTGTTTTCAGCAAGGTTTAATGAGTGTATAGCAAGACTGAACAACAAGACCAACTATAGAACCACCACTAAAAGCTATCACCTCCTAGGACAGTGCAAATAGCAGCAAAGTTGAAAGCTCAGAGTGGGACATTGGCTTCCTCAGTATGTGCTGCAAGGCCATTTAAGCTGTCTCACTATAGTGGAGGTAAAGGGTAGAGAAGGAAGTTGTCTGACTGTCAGTTTTACAAGCAAGTGCTCTGGAACAATCACTCAACTCAAATGGGAAAAAAAAAATCTACAGACTTGCAACTTGTAATGAGATCTTTAAGTAAAAGCTTTTCCAATTTCACCTAATCAAGAAATGCAATAAAATGAACTCGGCATTTGCAGCACTTCTTATTTTTCTGTATGCTCCGTAGGAAATAGCTTTCATATTGCCAATGTTACAATTATCTAACTGCAAATACATAAAAGTTGCAAACAGCAGTTCACAAAGACCCAATGCTACAAGCAGACCTTGCTCTGCTTTGGCAGCTCAAACATTTCACAGCTCTCAAGCACACATGACAGCAAGACTCATCTCCACAGCAGTATTAGTTCATTGTCTAGGTGCCACTAACTTCAGCAAGACCAATTCAGACACTGATTCACACTTGATTTCCCCATCTTTGTGGAAACTAGCAATTTTGGGAAGAAATCTAACATGCAGGGTGCCTGGCACAAGAAGATCTCCCTTTCTGATGGACTATTTTGCCAATCACAGCAATAACCCCAAAAAACTACATAAATGAGGATTCACATTCTGAGAACAACAGAAATCTCACTGCTAAAACCACAACAGCACCAGAATTCAATTCCATAGAACTCAATCACACTGGCCAAGTTCTCATTAGGAAATTAAATTAAAAAGACAAAATGTATTTGCAAGCCTTCTGGGTTTAGAAATCCCTCTGGGTTTTTCAAACAATCCCTATGGATAAAGCTGCTCGGAGAAATACAGAAACATTTAGCATGCTTAGGGTTAGCATAGAATTTGGAATTTCAGAACTTGCTGTTTCCCTTAATTATGCTGTGAGAAGCAGAATTATCTTGTGGACAGGACAGAGGGCTGGGAGTCAGGGGATCTTCTTCCTGACCTGCTGAAAATTTACTGTGTGCCCACAAATAAAACAGTCTGCCCATAACGGCTCAGGCTTGTGAACAAAAGCAAACACACTGATACACCATGACAAACCAGTGAAGGTGGAATTCAGCTTACAGACTTCCCAAGTGTCTATTACAGCTGGTGGAGATCTAGTCAGCACGATGAATAGAGGGTCTAAAGAATAGCTTGGCTCACTCTAAAGCAGTAAATGGTTGGTCAAGCTGAGTTCCTGCAATACAAGTTAGTGACCTGTGTCACCAACATAAAACCTCGCCAATCTGTGAGACTTGGGGTCTTTCTCCTGAAATGATTCCCACCCACCTGACAGCTGAACATCTCCAACAATCTTGCACACACACCAACTACAAGGTAAAATGCATCAGGTTAAACATCTTCCACTTTAACATTTCTCTCCTGAAGATCACTGCTTCCACAACTATTATTGCAGGAGCAAAGTCAGACCGGTTAAGGTCAAACTACCTTCAGTGACATGTAAAAACTTCTAGCAATGTCAGTAGGGATTTGGTATTGCTCATCTGGTACTTGTTATTGGTGAAGGAATTGTAGCTTTCAGCAGCAGTTTGAGATAACTACCTCCAAAAGGCATGGAGGTATCTGAAAAGGAGAACATGTGTCCACAGCCTGTACACTCACAGTGTCTCCAGATGTAAAATGAAGATAATTAATTCACATGAATGTTTCCAGTGCTTTGAAATCCACAGACAAAAGGTACACAAAGAAGTAGCTCTATCCTCATTTTTACCTCAGGAAAAGAACAATTTGCACATACAAGGAAATACAGTATTTTGGAAGCACCACTTCTCTTTGAACGAATCCTTCATTTGTCAGTACCATGAAGACAGACAGTCCAGAAGCCCCAGCATCAATTAGAGGGCAGAGAGTGCCTTGGAGTCAAAACCAGGGACATTAACTAAGCCTGGCACTTTGTTACACTAGGAGAGACAGAGGGGGATGACAACGGCCATGTGAACATGGCTTTTTGTGTTCCTTTTATACTTGGTAGGAATGATGGTGCCCCACTTTTCCTGAGGAAAAAAACATTTTCTCAGTTTTCCTCATACTCCCTCTCCCCTAAAACCTGATTTTAAAAATTGTAAAAAGCCTTGATAAGAGCTATCTTGACAAGCTTTCAGGAAGCCTTCCTGCTAGCAATACTGCCAAGGAATTTTTGTTGTGTAAACACCATTTACTCTATCTAAAACACTTCTCCCGAGTGAAATTCCCATTTACTGAATTTTAAGCAGTCTCTTTCAAGAACCAGAAATTTAATAACACTTGGCTCCAAGGCTGGCAAAATTTCAATGCCAGGCAGTCTGATTATTCTTTCCATGGTTATTGGGAATATCTTCCTCAACAACAACAGAAATATACAGCCAGCATATGTCTCTCTCAATCTCAGATCATACTCTGCTTCTTCCCATATGTGCCCTTATCCAGCTGCAAACTCTTCAAGCTTTGCCTCTAACCACTTGAATTATATTGTAATGTGCTGTCAATAATACAGTCTGTAACAACTGGGAAAGAAAAATATTGGCACAGCCTAAGGCAAATTGAATTGAAGATTTAAAAAAAAAAATACAGTGGATATTGTTCAGATTACATTATTCATTTTCTTACACAATTCAATTAAATAGAAAACTTTGCCTTTTCTTTTTAACTTACCAGATGGTGCCTTAGCATTTATATTCTATGTCACTAATGGAAAGACTGTGGAATTCAGGGTAGCACAATGTACATGCACTAGTGAAAACTCCTGAACATGAAAATGCCAAGATTCTATACAGATTCCTATCAGGTGACATAAAGCTGAATTTAAAATATTAGCAAATCTAACCTTGGAAGAGTGAGACAAACAGATTTTTTTTTCCCATTTAGAAACAGGAAATGGTGATGGGAGCAAAGGTTAAACCCTTACCTTCTTGCACCAACATTACCAACATTACATTTAGCAGCTATGACAGATGCAAGACTGTACTTCACTAAATGCCATTATCCTGTCTGAGGCTAGAGCAGCCAGAAAGACTCATCCAGAGTAAGGACAGGTAAGAGAGAACCACTGCAATCAACATCCATGGACCAAGAGAGACAGACCAAGAAGAACGGGGGAGGAAAAAAAAAAGAAACAAAGCAGAAAAGGGAGGTAAGAAAATGGAAAAAAACTTCAATAACCAAATAGTGAGAGGTGAAAGGGACAGGATTAGAAAAGTGAGACATGCAGGGTGGAGAAGGGAGAGCTGGATAAAACCCTCACTAATGGAAGCAGCACTTTTTAGTAGACATTAATTTAACAGTTACTTTAATGGTTGATACTAGCTGTATGTCAACTTGATTGATGCGTTGTCACTTTGATAGTTAAGGTTATTGGTAGAGCTGCAGAATTGATGTATTATTACTTTAATTCTTCATTTGGGGGCTTTATTAGGGCATATGGGAATTTAAATTGAGTAACTAAAGAACCTGAATTGATTCACTGGAATCTGATTCCAGCATAGACACAAGGGTGCCTAGTACAAAAAGAAAAGGCCCCTATCGAGGCATTTCAGAGGTTTCAAATGTGGAGACTGGTCTGCACTTTGCACAAGAATAACTTTTCATATTGACGGAGCCATCCATGACATAATCTATTGGGAACCATGGTCATTGTGAAATGACCATGAAGTTATCACATACATCCAGTTGCTGCCTTATTACTTTCATGCTCTCCCTCTTTATTCTGCCAATTCACAGGCTACCCAATCACAGCAGGGTGAGAGCCCTGCAGGGCAAGGACAACGCCTATAAAATAACCGGGATACAGCGGAACAAATCAAAACAAATGTATTTAAGGAAATGTGATCTTTGCCATTGGAAATCTGCAATTAGGTTTTCAAAATGCAATCTGCCCAACCTTTTCTCAAGCTTCCAACCTTACTTGTAGGATGAGCTGGAAAAAGAGTCTTACAGTTGAAATAGTTTTCAGCACAGGCCAGAGTCAAATTCCATACTTGTTCTCGGACAATCCAACTCTCTAGTTGAAAAACTCAATTGAGGTTGTAATGCAACAAATCACAGTAGCTTTGCCACCACTTCTAGAGATCTCATTACACAAGAAGAGAATCCTGGCATTGCTCTCACACAAAACAACTGTTTCTTGAAAGAATTTCTTATCCCATGCCAACATAACAGGTGTGCAACCCTTGATGTTCTGCATCAGAAATGCCTCTCCTAGACATCAAATCTTTTCCACCATGCACTTGATTTTTCTTTCCTGTACACAGTTTTATGTCTGCTGAAGATCCCTATCAGTCATGTTTTTAAAAACTTAAATTAAAATAGCTGGTGTTAAGAACTTTAAAAAGAGCAATCATTTAGCTAATTCATCTTTAAAAGGTTTCCCACCTAACTTGATTCAGACGTGATTTGCCTGCAAGGCAGCTCTAATAGCAAACATCAAGAATGATTTTGTAAAGTGTGTGCTAGTAGGGAAGAATCTAGTGGGCACCCCAGACCACTTTATGCTGCAAAAAAATCAGAACTGGAGTCTGGACCAGGCTTGCTATTTCCTTGTCTGGGAGGAGGCAGAGGACAGGATTGTCCTATGCTCTGCCTGCTTTAAAATAAGCATCACAAAAAAGGGGAAGGAAATATCTATGCCTGTGCAATGTTTTCATTATTGTTATACACACTAAAAAAATAAGATTTTTGCTGAGCTTCCCATTTGTTTCATCTTGTGGAACAAATGAGGAACATCCTATTGGAGTTGAAAAGATTTTCACTTATGAGAAAAACTTTCCCCTCACACACTTTTGATCCAGTGCTAAGAGTTAACAGAGTGCATTTTGGGAAATATAAGAAATACTTAGTTAGCTTTTTAATGCCTGCAGGTTGATGTTTTCCATCTGTGTACACTTTTTCCCTGCTGGATGTAAACTGGAAATTTGGAATACTCCTTCATTGGGCATGAAACGAAAGATTCTCACATAGTATTTGAGTGACTGGGCAGTACCTCCCCTACGTGTGTTTGGTCATGCTGTATTAAATACCACTTTCCCTCTGGAAATCACATATCAGATTTCTGACCCGGTAGCAAACTAAAAGCTGACAATGGATGAGAAGAGTCATCACTGCAGAATTTCCAGATTTTTTAAAGATCAAGATGCCTCTTACTGGCCCCCTGCCTCTAGAATGAAAAACTGAAATACTAAACTCAGAAGGTCCTTAGGGACGGAATTCTCAGATCACTTTGAATTCCCCAGTCTGCACCCAACTTGGATGAGTATTAGGCCAAATCTAAGAGTCTTTTGGTTTTCACTATGAATGTAATTTTTTACCAAGTTCTTCCAATTAACAGCAGTCGTACCATGCTGCTGCTAAGAACTGATTTCTGCTTAGAATTATTATTAAACTGCATTAAAGTAACAAGAATTTCTGAATTTGTCCAGCCCATGTTGAGCCATTCCATCCTATCTGTTTCTTATATTAGGAATTTCCTTGTGAGAAGAAGAAACTGTAACGTTGCCTTCAGCATCTTCAGAGTTTGTATTAAAGTAGGCATAAGGTTTAAAACCTAAAACTTTTCCTATGAGTTTGAAGTGCCTGTGAAGTTACTGAAGGATAGATACATGGAAGCTCACTGAACAACACAGTCTTGAGCAGAGGAACCACCCTCCAGGTGTTCATATGTAATGCTATATTTGGGTCCGTGCAAATCTTTAAACACAGGCCTTCATTCTGCACCTCAGTGAATATTCCTTTTTCTACAAGTACATACACACACTAACACAAACCTTGACCCAAACAGCAAGCACTGTCTTTTCTCTCCAGTGTTCACTTGATTTACCTGGCACTCTGATTGAAAATCCTTAAACAGATATTTTTTCTTTAAATGAAAGCCCACATGTTATTTTACAACAATAGTTCACATTTTAAAAAACACATTTTCATAGGCCAAGATGTTCTCTTCTATTACTGAATAACCTTTTTTTGGTACGACACATTGAAATGATGCTGAAAAATTCAACCAATTGAAAGCTCACCCAAAATCAAAAGCATTGCCTCACACAGCTAAGGATATGTTAAATAGCTTCCTCACACCAGAAAACATCTCCATCGCCAACTGTGTGCCATCAGCAACATTGGCAGAATAGCACTCAGACTTGTATTTTTATCCAAAGCCATTTTAGCAGTTTTGTCAATTTGTTTTTCATTGCTTTATATTTACTGAAGCAGTACTTACCATCCTCAAATATTGCTCCTATCTGAAATGACAATTCAGAGCTGTGTTCTGCTTCACATGGATAAACTGCTCTTGCTTTTCGGTGGGCAGCACTGAAAAATGAAATTATGAATTATAGCAACTTTTTGCTATTATGAAGACACTCTCTCAACCATTCTCTTTCCATTCATATTTGAATATGACTGAAAGTTTAAATACAATTTCACATGCATCCTTAAAGGCTTGTAATTCATACACACGGCCAAAGCCAAAGCTTCACACCTTACTGTTGGCATTTCTGAATATCATACTCCTAACTTCATGCACACTTCTTTTTATGACAAACTCGACTTTCAACTACAGTTAAAATTTTTTCAAGTGTTAATCAGCAAGGAAATCAATAGTAAGCAAAGCATATGATACTTAATTTACAGACTAATCATTGTTATATCTTCTGAAACATTTCTTCGTGAATCTTGCACTTCAGCTTTTCACTATCACTGTTCAGAATACATATTTTATGTTTGTTTACAATACAACATTACTAGTCTACCAAAGAGGCTGTTTTTTCTTAAATTCCTCAAGATTTCTAACATCTCAGGCAGTCTTGTAGAGGTGTTCTCAGGATGCTCAGTAATAAGCCATCAATATGAATTTCTCCACAGTACTCATTTTCTCGAAGTACCATAAGCAGAGATCTTTGAATATGTAAATATTATTGGTGTGGCTTAATTAATCATGCCTTTGCAAACTGACAGTTTGCTGCTGCCCAATAATGCTGTGTTTAGACAGAGCACCCACACTATTAAATCATCTTTTGTTGAGCCCAGGCAACAACAACGACTACACAGTGGGAAAGATTCTTCCTGCCCCAAGGAACTTGCAGTCAAACAGACAATGCAGTTGTGGTGCAAAATGCAACCAGTACTGAGAAATGGGATTTTTGCTACGAAGTGATGGGAATAAATTGTGAATATACCCAACTACTGGAATTAGAAAAGAAAATATTATAAATAAATAAAAATATTTTCCTTCAAATATTATGAAGGGAAAAGCTGAGATGGTGAAGACCTTCAAAGGAAAAACTGAGAATACTTCAAAAGATGGACAACAATATGGAATGAAGCAGAAACAGGATTTAAGGAAAGCAGGACAAAAGCGTGAAAGAAAAGAATGAAACAACAGAGAAAGGTTAAAAACATAGGAAAGTTTCAGAGGCAAGTAGGTTAGAAAGAGAAACATCTGACAAACGTGGCTACAGAAAAGAAAGAATCTGTATTTTAAAAGACACTAAGAGAAACACTGTGGGAGAGAGACACTATGAACTGCCCACCCTGCTTGTAGTGACCAACAAGCCACTGGCTCAATCTGTGTGGCTTCTACCAAGGAAGGTGTTCAAAGGAAATGTAAGACAGACAGTGATTTTATTCTGTCAATATTGCTAACACTGCATTTCCTGATTTGAGATAATCATTCACATAACACAGGAGACGTGCATTAGCTATTTTTAAAAACGTACAGAAAAAGGAGGCAAATAAATAGCCAGCAAAAGTTGTAGTGTACACTGTACCTTTCCACTGCTCTGTCACTCCCAGTGGCAGGGTTGGGGAAGAAGAAAGTGGATAGTGCAGTATTTGTGGCAGCTGGGTTAGCAGATGGAATATTCATCCACGAGACCATCGATGGGCGGCTTTGACCAGGGCTAAGAGGAAATACATTCAAGGCAGAATTAACAATGTGAATAAAACTTGTTATCTTACCAAAATGTTTGAATCTTTATAACTAGACAACTCGTTAGACCTTCAAATTCAAACCCAAAAATATTGCCGAGCTGATTTTGGAGAAATGGCCACCGTATGATTCTGCATTTCCTCCTTGAAGACCTTCCTCCTACATTCCCTACATCCTAAGCTAAGACAAATCACCTGAGATGTATGACATAAGCAATAAAAAGGCAAAATTCCCCGTTCCTTATCTAATAAAGACAGATACAGTGAAACTGCATGTAGCAGGCTATTATTTGAGCTGCCACTTTGCCTTCACAAGTTTTGACGAATCTATTTAAAAACCTTCTCGGTGCTATACTAAGGCTGGGAAGATTTCTAACGAGGCTGCAGCTATTACAAGACTGGGATCACAATGCTGGCTCTGGATTGAGATCTCATTCTCATAGCTGGGTAAATACTGCCTCAGTGGCTGCCCTCACCAACATGCTGCTCAAATAGGCATTAACTTAATGGCTGAGCACACAGTTGCTCTTCTGGAGGAGAAAAAACAGCAGCCAAAATTAAAACTTTTCTTAGTCGCTGAAAAACACACAAAGTCATCCCTAACATAAAGGAGGTTCCTAATTTTCCTAAAGAACTAAAACGTTTCAGGGTTGCACGGACAAAACAAGAGTCCAAACATTTAATGGCAGCGTATCTTTGGAACAAAGAGCTGGACTTTAAGCAGTTTCTAAGCAGAAACAGAATTAAAATCATTCACACACAGCATTCAGGCAGGAATCATCACTCAGAAGTACTGACTTCACAATACAGTGTTTATGAGTTCGTCTTATTCCAATATTAACCTCTTAGATAACATAAATCTGCAAAATACCACCGAAATCTAGGAATTCAGTCAAGATTTTTGTGGGGGGTCTAAATTCACACCTAATCAAGGTGGATTGACCGAAAGCAAAAAAGAGATCAACAATCACCCTAGTTATAACTGTAAATGATTAAAAGAAAGCAGGAAACCTAACTTAGATAGCTGATTTTAATCTGCTATTAAAATTATTAAAATTAAATATCTGGGATATTTAATTTCTAAGAGAAAAGATCACTATTTGTTGGTTTGCATAATGTGGTTTATAATCAAATTCAACTTTCACAAACTGTTTCTCCTAGCTAATATATCTCATAGTCATTCTAGTAACTGCATATTTAGCAGACGTTAATTTTGATCATTAATTTTTAAATTTAGTACATTGTGAAGTGGTGAATGTCACGTTCCTTACTTAACAAGACAATAGCTTTTCCTTTGGATCTGTGTCAGGAAGCATTTGGATGAAAACTGGAATTCACAGTGTATGAAACAGCATTCTGCAGTTAATGCCACTAATAAAAATGAAACTTTAGTGTGCTGAGATCACAACCAGAAGGGTTTATCAAAACATGCTCTGCTTTTAAAAATTATCAGATTTACCAAGTAAAGAAAGGCATCATAAGTATTAAGCTGAATGATGAGCTGGATTATGCTGACTATAACCATATTTCATGCTTAACTTTGGGAAGAGAATGAGTAGTCTTCTTTACTGCATGTGAATCTTTCACTACACAATTTTTTACATTTTCCAATAATGACATACCTTTGAAGAACAGCACCTACATAATTTAGGGTTTTTTGCTTTTACTTGAACCTGTTCTCTTCCTCCCATTTTTATAATAATTGAAAAATTTTCCTCAGATAAAACAAAATCCTTCTGCTAAAAGTGACCTCATTCAGAGACAAAAACGAAAAAAATGAAACACCAGCATTTGTATCCTTTTCTCTAAATAATGAGGACAAAACAATTCTCAGTGGTACTGTTAAGTTTATAAAGTTTGCTAGAAAGCAAATTATTTCTTCACCATTCACCACACATAGTGTATATATGCAGAATTAATTTTAACTCAGTAGGTGAACTTAAGACAGAAGTTTTTCAAAAGTGAATTTAAAAAAAAAGTATCCTACTTGCATAGGTTAAACTATTCTATGTAAAACAATTCTGAGACTTAAAGGAAAAATATTTTCCTTGTGCTCCTATTTATTAAATTCAAATTGATTAAATTCCAGCAGAAGGGGGTTTGGAATGAGATGGACTTTAAGTTCCCTTCCAAGGCATTCGATGATTCTGTGATTAAGATTGGTGTCAGACTCATTTCTGAAACCTGTAAAGCTACAGAAAATAGGAGAATAATATTCCAAGTATATCACCACGAGAGTATTAAAATATCTCTAATGCAAACTAATCACCATTCAAGAATATTCCACCAAGTGGCCTTCTCGTGCATAGCTCAGATGTATGCTGTTTGATTTTCAGCAAGTGAATATTAAATCTTCCATTTAATAAATATTTCATTGCTACGTGCATCATTTTAATCTATGCAATTTACTTGATCGTCTCTAGAAAAACACAAAACACCTGCACCTAAGATACAGAATTAATAACTTCAAAGATACTCAGAATAGAGAAGACAGAAAAGGAACTCTCCAACCCAGGAAAGCAGTGGTCATTCATAAGAATACTTGTAATAAATAACAGATGGTTTCTTGCTGAGACTTGGAGAGGAAAGAAAAAAAAAAAAAACACAAAAGAAAAGGTGTGCAAGTAAAGGAACAGAAGATGAAATAAAATCTTCAGATCCATGAAATGGCATGTTTATTTCTCAAGTTACAGAGACTCAACAAGAAGTGTAATCTATCAACAAGTAAGACTACACTGTCCTTTACCAGACACCATTATACAAAAGCATGTTAAAACTGGCAGGTTTTCTACAAATTCTGAGCCACTCCAACAGTTCTAGTGGAAAAACACTCCAGAAGTGCAGGTACGTGGAGTGCCAGGTTGTTCCCTTCCCCACTTTTTTGATGAATTCCCTTAATACATTTCAGCTGTAGGGAAAGCACTGCAGCACGGCTCCTGAATTCGCCTGTCACTTTAGGCTCCTGGTTACCCAGCAAGAGATCATACCCTAGGAGCCAGCAGGGAAACAAAAAAAACCACTTTTCAACAGCAATAGATTCACCATATTAAGAAGGGGAAAAAAATTTATAGCTTCAACTACTAAGCACATTCTAGAATTTATGGGTTTGGTTCTGTTCTTTTTATTTACTGTACTTGGCTATCTCGGGAACCACTTAATTTTGTTGTTAAAACAGAAGGTTTTACTCAATAAGAAAAATAATTTCCAATGTTGTGGTGTGTAAGCAAGAAACTGGCTAGATTTTACTGTTTTTTCCTTGAAAATATTCTTGTGATAGCAAGACTATCTTGCTATAAAGCTTTGCACACCTTGTTTATCAAGATGACGACATATTAGAAAGTATTGCACACCTTATCATAGAGCATCTCAACTTTAAGAAGGTATCTTGAAGAAATCCTTTCTCCCAAAGGCTAAAATGAAGGAAATGCATTTTCCTGAGGGTAGGGAAAAAAGAAAAAAAAAACAGCCTCACATAACCATCTCTGTCTGAGGAAAAAATGTTATTGTCTAGCATACTGAGCATTGGGAAAAGGGAGGAGGGGGAATAGCTTTACTGAAAATAAGCTAGAGATTTTGCACTGATACTCAGAAACAAACTCCTGAAAACAAGATTTTATTGGATGTTTATCTTGCTGGTTCCTAAGGTAACACAGCTAAAGAGCAGTCTCTTATCTTGAGAGCAATGCAGAGACTCTGAAAAGAATCTACATGGCAACTCCTGAGGAAAAAAAAAAAAAAAGAGTTGTTTCATAGACAAGTTTGGCAGCCCCATGGCTGTCATATCACAGCGTCTGGCTGACAAACTCAGTGAAGGTGTTCTTGAAAGATTTCATTGTAAGACAATAGTGTATAGGAAAAGGTTCAGCTATTTCTGATTCAATATGCAACCCAATACTGTCCACCACCAGATCTTCCTGCAAGTTAAGAACCCCTATGCCTTGGTGAGTGGGGAGGAGAAAAAACCACGGGCAAAATTCTAGAAATGGTCGTAGTTGCAGAAAAGCTGGAGGCAAAATAGAAGGACGGAATTTCCTCATCTTTGTTCCCCCTGAAAAGAAACTCTATCCTCAAAATTTAAAGTATGTGACATGCACGCAACATTCCAGAACCCTCATTTATACAGGACACATCAGTCAGCAATGAAATAGAGGTTTTGTTAAACTTGGATTGTGAAGTCTCAGTGAAGCAGCTAACACATTAGTGAAATGATCTTTCACGCCAGTCTGGTAAATCCAAAGCTAATGTCTACAGCAGCTGTCCTAAGTTAAAGTATTTTTAAATGATAATGCAGACAAAGCAAAAGTGAAGTACGTACATCTATAAGCTTATGGCACACTGCTGTTCCCTTTAAGGAAAAAAAAAAAAAAGGGGCTGTGTTCACTGGAATCATGCAAAGAAAATAAAAGAAAAAGAGAGGAGAAAAAAAAAAAACAAATGACAGAACTTTAGCTCATCACAGTGGTTGCATCCACATCATTCCCTGCCCTGAGCACACACACAGCTTATCCTGTGCTCAGACAGCAGTGCTGCTGTCAAGCCCAGTGGAAGACAAGGAGATGGCAAGGACTACTTTGTATGAACCACATGACTAAGTTACATTATGCCTGTTTCAAAGGAGCTGCAAAATGAGGGCTCTTGCTCTGCTTGCATAATAATAGGGTACAAAAAGAAGTGCCTGCTTCGCTAAACTGGCTCCCAAACTGCTGAGTCACCGGAGAGGTGGCAGCTGAAACAAAAACAAACTGCAAAATAAGCACAATGACCGAACAGCTGTTAAAGCACCTTCTTTTAATAAAATAGGATGATGACACTAGATATTATAAGAAGTTTTCAAGACACCGAAAGTGAAGTCACTCATCATTTATGTAAAGTTGCAAATTCACACCACTACCAGAAAGTAAAAAAGAAACTACTACAATTTTAAGGAGACTATACATGCAGTCTACTGATGTAAATATAACAAGGCTGATGGGAGTTCAGTCAGCAGTCAAACAAAATTAATAACTATGTCCAAGGGTTCTGTTATGTTCAGAGCATCACTGTCTCTGCCCTCCCTTGCCATTGATGGCTCTTTTAATATCATTGTGCTCACCAGGAATTTGAACAGCTTGAGATTTCATGAAGAATGAGTAGCTTCTTTCCAGCCTGGTCACAAAGACCCTGAAAGCACTCAGGATGCTGCATAGCACAGCTCTCAGCACCATTTTAAAAGCCTCTGTGGATATTAAAACCCAAAAATGATGCCCGTAGTGTAGCACTTACATACCATTGAGCTGGCTAACAGAATACTTTAGTATCACGGGAACTAATAAAGAAAAATGTATAAGAAATTAAAGAAAGACTCGATTATTTATCTGCCACTGGCCCCTTGCATGTTCCTGAAAAGCCATTTACATTGGTGCTTCTATTTTTCCTCTGGCCTTTGAGCACCTTCAGCATTTGGGCTGTCAGGACTGTATCTTGCATGCTCCAATAGCAGCATCCAAGGTGGGATTCAGTTTGGAAACTATGAATCTTACTATTCTTAGCCCAGAAATGTAATTGCTTTAACAAGCCATGCACCCACCCACACACACTCATACACACGCTCAGTGAAAAGGTTTGAGGGACAGGAATGCTTTTCATCCCCTCCAATTGCAAAATCCCAAAGGCTTAGAGAGGGAAAGAAGAACAGGCAAGGTAAACAGATACTCAGACAGTATCATCTTGAGGAAGGCTACTCCACATCCTGCATCATACCTCCACCCAGAACGACCATCACAAGTCACCATGTTCCACCTCTCTGGGAAACCCAGAGACCCTGAAGTCTCAGATCCCAAAAATGAGCTCTCCAGCTGAGGAACAAGACATAGTTTTCATGATCTGAATGAAGAAGTGATCATGCAGATAATGTAGGGGACTTCCAAATGAAAAGGAAGACTCTTGGCCCAGTTCTGAAAACCCAGCACCGTGAGGGTTAAGTCTGTAAGGTCTGTAGATACACCCTGGCATAGGGCATTGTACTGTAAAAGCACAAAGAAATCTCATGACAACAAGGGGCCAGTTACAGTAGCAAATCTTTCCTTATCAGAAGGAGGTCCACAGAAAGATTGATTACAGCACATACCGAGTCCAGGGAATACCAAGTGTTCAGGTTTTTTTGGTTCATTCTGAGGTCAAGTGAAAACAGACCAAAGGCATCCCATAGTATTTTAGGACGTGATTTGTAATCCACCTTTTGATGAATCAGTCATTGCAATAAGGGAATCCTGCCCTAATCCTTTGGGGGTGAGCTCCCATTATAGCCAGTACTCTGGGAAAGGCTAAATAAGACAGACCTCATGTCAATAAATGGTTCCATAAGTAAATTCTATAATCAAACCACAACAGCTGCTAAAAAGTTTCCCTTGCCCTTTTTTAATTTTATTATGTGACTCCATGTCTGATGCTCCATCGTTTGCACTACCACCTACTTCACTACAAGAGGACTTTAATGGAAAAAAAATGTTGTCTTTCACAGACTTTAACTTACACTGTATCTTTACTTGCTTAGATATATTTATCGGATACTGATGTTTATACCTGTTACCTTTTACATGTGAAAAGCCATAATATAATAGAGTGGAAGTCAAACCATGAATCGCTGAGTTTCAACTGCATGCAAAAGGGCAGATTGACTATTGCTCCACAGTTCAAATGCAGTTTAAGAGCTATCCATATCCCCTTGTAATACATATCTCCAAGCCCAAGACCATCACCATTATCAAAACAGTTTGGGGACTAGCTTAGAAAGGCTACTCAGCTTCTTAGTATCTGAAATCCTGAACTCCTCTTTGGAAACTACATACTTTGAATTATTAAAAAGTTGAGTTTTGTACACCACAGGAATAAAAATCTAAGTGACTAAGGTACGTGTTTTTCAGTGCCAATCAGGAAGGCAGAAAGCAATGTCAGGGTCACGTCCTCCAGCAAAAAGATATCAAGCCTCTTGAAAAAAAGCTGTGGCAGATTTATTTCCTTTTTGGGCAAATGCAATAGAAAAACCAGAAACTGAGTACGACAAGAGTCTGCATGGGTACTTTCATCAAAGAGGAAAATGAAAGAATGCAAACACTTTGGTTAACATTGAGATTATCATTGCTGCTCTGCCTTAAAGGGAAAAAGTGCCCAAACTAGTGGAGAGCCCTCCAAGGGAGCAATACTCTATGCAGCTCACAACCATAATTATCAGTTTATGTCTGAGATCAGCTTGTGCTAAGCATCCTTGGATAGAAGGGTTTTTCAAACAGTATATGTTTGTGACACAGTGCTTCATCAAGTAGAAATGGTAATTTGTCCATCCTAGGTTATCTGGGGTTTGAATCTTGCATCCACAGAAACTACTCTGTAACTTTGTGATTGACAGAGGAAAAAAAGCTCTCTATATTCTACCATAGAGTGCATGCAAAAATAAGGCATATTTATTTTTAGTATTTGGCTCTAGATGGAAGCATGAGGTTAAAAATAACTTCAGGAAAAAGGTTAAAAAAAGTTTAGGGTGCAAAATAGCCTTAAAGCAGCAAACTCAGGTCTCCACTGAGAACCACCCCTGCCCTGGGCAATGAGAACCAACTAACACCCAACTCTCTACTCACCCCTACAGCAGTACATGACAACACAGGACATATGTCTGATCCACACAGATCTTTCAAAGAAAATCTAGCATCAGGCACACACACACTTACAGACATGAAAACCAACAGCTTAACGGGGCTTCAAAATGACACATATGTGAAACATCACCTTCGAGTTACACCGTATGCACAGCACATCTTTAAATACTGATATGACAATTGAGCAGTCAGGGCTTTGTGAGACATTTAAGATTGGTGGTATAGCCCTTGCCCTCTTAGCTTCTTTAACCACTCTGGCCATGTGGTCCCCTCCGAGTGCCAGTCAGGAGGTGAGGGTGTATTTGCCTGCATTTTATGCTCATCTCGCCATGCTGGAAGCTGTAGCTCCTTTTGTTTTTAAAGGTGGGACAAGGAAAGGGCACGCATCACAGAAAACTCTGCCAGGAAACATCATGGTGACAACAGCTATCATTCCGGAAAAAGCAAGCTTTTCCTTTCTTGGAAACAAATACCACAAAAAGTGTTCTTGCTATCCATCACGTACTCTTGCTTAAAGCAAACTACTGGTATAAACGAGCCTTGGAATGTCTGACACATCTTGACCCACAATGCAACATCGCTCCCCCGGGAAACAATGCAAGAAACTCTTCCACCACAAAGAAGTCACCATCACCTTGTTGACTGCATAACTCCATAGCGATCGATCTCTGACAAGAGTAACACCCATGTGTTATAAACATCAGCAGAAACTTGAGAAACCGGATCCTCCTGCATATTTCCATTTCCCCTAGACTCAGTATGGCATTTGCTATATCTCAGTGAAGACCTGCAATACCATTTTAGAGAGGATACTGAGACTTTAGGAATTGATTTTTTTCCAATTTGGCACAAAATACAAAACGTTTTGAAATCCTGCACAAACAAAGGATTGTTCTCCACCTAACTCTGGGATAGTCCGATTTGTGAGAACAGTCTATGACCAAAGCAGAGTTCAACAGCCAATGCCACATTTCCTGGAGCTGTGAGAGCTACCAGAGCTACACGAGGTCCAGTCAAACACAGCCTTTCCTTGCCCACAGGACCCCCTGATGCACAATGATTGCTCAAGTACAGCAGGTACATTCTCCACTCCTCTGCCATCAACACACTGGGGCTGTTCCAGGTTGTGGTTTGGGTTTGGCTTTTATTTGTTAAGGCAAGGCCCTCTCAGTCATCAGAGCTAGAAGGGAAGAGAAGCCAATTTGGGGTGAGAAAGTAGAGGAAAGAAAGAATGTAACATTCACAGACTACTCTCTGTCACTGTCCAGGCTTGTTGCAGAGGTAATTCCTAAGCAAACTTCACAGACAAGCAAATGGAAGAAAGAAACTACTTTTGACAAATAATCTAAATGCACGTACCATGCACCTTTTTATTCCTTCCAAAGAGAACTCTAAGTACTGTTTCCAATTGAGCAGAAAACTTCAAGCCATCAAGAAAAATTTCCAAAACAGCAGTACAGTTTAATTTTTCATGAAAATCAACAAATGTAAAACAATGCAACGTTTCTTCAAATACATGGAGTTCCCAAACTCTCTGGATATAACCAAAACTCCTTCTTTTATTCTCTGAAGTGACATTATCAATGTTCTGCTATCCCTGTGTTTCTTAATTAGCTATGCTTGCTTTTACCAACAGTCCAGTTTTATACCAGCTACAGCATCTTTTCCACACATGCACCTCTCTTTCTCCAATACAACTTATTGCTGATTCCACCCAATTCTAGAGGATAGTACAAGAGGATAAGGAAAGAGTAACTTCAGACCTCTACTAAAGAAACAACATTTATGTACAATACCTAAAAATCTGGAATTATTTCAATACATACAAGAAAAAAAAATTGTTCTAGTTAATAAGTACTCCAATCAGTTAATTATTTGTGTGTGCATTTAGAAATATAAACTCATTATATGACTATCTGTATATTCTCATGTGTTACATACATCTACACACTTGCTCCATCAGCAGAGCAGGCTGCTCAGAATGCCATTATGGAAAATATTTGTAACAGATCTTTTCTCCAGACCTGCTCCTTCAGCTCTTCTTGGCACTGAAGGCTGGAAAACTTTGACTTGATATTGGTTAAAGTTTGTATGAATAGCAAACCAGAGAATTCAATTCAGGTTCAACTCTGATTTAAAAACAAGTTACGGTCAGTTTTTTGTGTATCAAACCTGAATTTGTATTACGGAGAGAGTAATGTCAATTTTTGCTAAAATAAAGTCATGCTCAAAAACTGAACATCCTCAGAATCTACTGAAAGTGACAGACTGCACTTTCATTGGAAAACAGGCCTTTAATTTGCTAAGAAGAGATTAACAAAGATAATGTTCTTAGACAACAGGATCTGAGCACATACTTATTACAGTGTTTGTCCAAACTCAAAATTTGGCCCATAACCTTAATAGCATGGCATCTAAGTGTAGCTTAACAGTCTTGAAATAAAAGTAGGGTAATATATCATATAGAGAATAACTTAAATATTCTTTGCTTAAATAAATAACATTTAAAATTTTATAACAGGTTACAGGAAAACGAATTAGGTTTCAGTAAAAAAATAACATTTCCCACAAGCATTCAAGTGGTCTCTAAGCTCCACCTCAACATATAAACACATATCTTTTTGCAGCAGAAGGAAACAAACACAATTATATGCAATTTCTAATATTCACTCGTCACAAACTGAAAAGGAACATGTGGACAATCATACTAGTGGAAAAATTGTTACTTAATATTCAGGTTACTTACAGATTTGTTGTCCAGCCTGCAAGATCTCCACTGTCCATGATAAGGTGATTTCCATCCAAGAGCACAGGCGGGCTACTAGAGAAGGCAGGTGTTGGAGACTGAGAAGAAAGAGAATCTATGCTCCCAGTTGGAGTGTCTTCTCTGGGAAAGCTGTGACTGTCAGCTAGAAGAGAGAGCACAAGTTAGAAGGAGAGTCAAAGAGTCTTCTCATGAGCCAAAGCATCTGCTTTGGTGATAATGTCCTGAAATATATATGAGAAGAAACTTTACTGCCCCATTTTCACTGGATATTTTGTAGGATAAGCAATCTCCCAGTATTTTCCCAAAAGGTATCACTGCACAATTTCTCCCATTTTTATCACCAGGCTATCTTCACAACACAATGTATTCCCAGTGCTTTCTGCAGCATGTGTTTTCTGTGAATGAAATGCTAAATTTTGGGGGGATATTTTTAGACAAAGGCATCATTTCAGATATGAAAATAGTTTAGGCTATACACATTTGCTTGTCTCTCTAAAAACACAATCTCTAAAGATAATGTAATGCCCATTTGAGGATTGCTCTCAAGTACCACAAGCACAATCTTACCAAACATGAAACACTGACATTTAGAAAGGTCAGAATAAGCAGGAGATTTCTAACAAACATACAATACCCAAGAATGTTACGCCTTTTTAATGGTGTTACTTTTAAGGGAACTCATCATATTTTGAACTACTACTCATTTTCACAAGCTACTCTTAGAATATCATCATTCAGATATGATTGATTGAGAAGACATTAAAGGAACACCAATCCTATCCCAAGGACAGTAAGATAGTTACCAGTGTGTCACAGCACTCACTGCAAACCATGTTGACACATCTAGCCAAACAGCACGTTCTGCACTGAAAAACTAACCTTCACCCACATAGCTTTTCCCTTCCAAACTTTCATTTAAACATCTTATAAATTCTAAAAGAGGTGTACAAAATGAGGATGTTCGTAAACAATAAAGTATCCAGGACAGATAAGCCAGCAGTCTCAAATGGGGCCTGTGGTTGTTCTCAAAATACTAATATTTAACTGTAATAAAGGTCATTTCCAGACACCCTTTACAAGGTTCCCTGCATCCTTTCTTCTGTCCATCCTACTCCCACTAGCACCTGTGACCATGGCCCACAGGCCTGCCAAATAACATCATCACAAAAGTCCAGAGTGGATTAGATATCATTGACCCCACAGTCTTTGTAAAAGAGTTCTGGTCTCTTAGGGACAACAAGCTTTGGGAGAAAAAAATGAACAACCAAGTCCTAACACATCACAATAATATGATCACAAGCTGTTAAAGTATCATGCTTGCTTGACAACCTGTATCTCCTGTGTACAGTAATATACAAGATGAAGTCCTGTACAAGGTTACTTTCCAATTCTAAACAAATAAACATCTGCTCAATGAAAAATTGAGCTTAATTCTACTCCATTGAGGTAAGCAGTACTATTGCATTGATTTCTTTAATTTATTTTTTTTTAATTAATTAAAAGTGCAACAATAAAAAGACATGGACAATGAAAAGGCACCCTCACTGGATAAAAATCCTTCTCACAACTTTATTACTGCCTCAACCAGCTCAATTCCTTCTGCTTCAAAAGCAGAAAATTAGTAAAGCTTCCCCAGCCATCTCAAACTCACCCCCTCCCAACAGCTCTCAGAGAACAACTTCCCTAGAGAGTAAAATGACATACAACTAAAAACAGTGAAATGATAAAAGTCATCATCTGGAAATTTCTCCCTAAGCAGCTGCTAATTTAAGGATCTAAATTAGCCCATAGTAACAAAGTGTGATAAGCTCTGAGGAGGAGAATGTTAACCTGGGAAAGTGAGTCACTCTCCCCGTGGCCCAATCCTGCTCAGCTCACACCTCCCCACTGCACCCAGGACACGACGCTGCCGCTCACATTTACATGACGTGACATGAGAATTGCAGGAGTGTCAGGTAAGAACTAATTAATTACATCTCGTTTGCAGATGTATGTGTCACGATGATAAACATCTAAGAGATTAGACAGTGATACTGCAACCTTACTTCATAAATTCCTTAAAACTAGATTTAAGTCCTTTTAATCCATCATAGTTTATTTTCAAAGTAGTACTATTAAGACAACCAAGACTATCAAACTACGTACACTACTAGAAGGCCACATTTACCACAACCATTCACTTAGCATCACTAAAACACAGTAGAAATCTGTATTAATCTGTATTATTCTGTTTATTAATATTATGAATATGACCAAGTCACCGCACCTCCCTACAGAAAGCAGAGGATTTTCCATTGAATTGTTTCTCAGAACACATAGAAAAAGTAAAAAAATATTAAACGCTTCAGTCACGCACGGCAGAGTCAACATTGGAGACTGTAGTACACAGGCAATTACATCTGACATTATCATAAATTAAACTGTGTGTTAAATCTTTCCTCAATTTTTACTTCTTCCTTCCTGAGTCAGTGTTTTCTCACAGTCAGTACTGCATTGCACTCTCAAGACTAAGATTGGGTTTACAACACTAAAAACAAATCAAGTATTTAAACAGGAAAATGCCTGCTAAATTCTAAACACCCTCTAAAAACATGTACAAAGACACTTCACATTCTGATTTCTTCAATTATCTCCTTTTGTAAAGCAAAACAGTATTTTTATTGAGGAAGAGGCAATTGTGTAAAACTGAAAAACAGATGACTAATGACCATCTAGCACATTTTCATTATTAAAAACAATATATGCTCAAAACCTAAGTCTTGGAAATACGGGGTCATTGCTACGATTTCAACACTACAAAGATTTCATCCTTTTTGTTGGTGCCAAAAGTTCTGCTAACTTCAGAAATTACAGTAACACCTGTACATGGCAGAGGCCATAGAACTGTGTCTCATTATCTCTTTATTAAGCTTAATAACCTGCTTTTGATTAATGCTCATCTCATGTTGGGCCAAACTGCATCTTCCAAACAGTCATTGTCTGCAGACTTCAGTAGATGATAAAAGGAATGGAGAATCAATTGGCTGCTAATTAATATACTTGCCAACAATTACCTTCACTTTGTTAGGCTTTATTTTCAGGCATGATCCATTTAATATGCCTTACTAATTATTATATTCTCTCTCATATCCAGTTTTTGTGTTGTGTGAAGGTATTTAAACGATCTCCTTTTTAAGTTTAACACTGAATCTCTTACTGTAAGGGATTTTGCAGCTTTGGAATCATGCATCTGTTCTATAAAACTGTTCTATAAACCAGTATTTTTTCTGAAGAGCATATATCAGATATGATTCTATGATTTTTTATTGTGGTCTCACGAGAACCACATTAAGTGTTAAGCTCCACCACTTACTTCTATTCATCAATCCCCTGTTTTTACTTCCAAGGCTGGCACTTTTTTTTGCCATTGCTTTAAATGAATAATATGATGAGCTGATTGCCCACCATGAGCAAGCAGACTTAGAGTCACCATTTCTTAGGATGTAGTGATCCGTTCTGTAGCTATGGGCTACATCTTCCCTCTAAAATCTGTAAATTTATTTCTCAATACAACCACATTTATTTTATTTGTATGGGTGCTTCTTAGCACATGGACACAACTCCTCCTTGACTGCCTTTGTCATTATTTGCAATTCCTCCTTTGTCCCATGTGTAAATATATCATCAAGGATTTGTATTTACCTTTCTAAATATTTCTACTCCATTAGCATTCCTCCAGTTTCTTCCCACTTCAGCAAGCTACAAGATGTTTTCAAAATTAACAGTGCCAAGCTATGCAACCCCTTGACCAGAAAGCTTTTTTAGGACAAGTTAGGTGGCTTTGCATTATTCAAAGTATTCACCTAACAAAAGGCCTACCTGTGAACATTTCTGTTTGATGCTGCTGATCCTAAATCCCACATTGATTATCATGATTAAGTTCCTTCAAACACTTCTTCAAAACCTGTAAGATACAGTGACTGCTAGCTATTTCTTCTTTTTATCCCCCGCCCTCTTCCTGTGTTTTGCTTTGTAGAGCCAGTAAAGGTCCTAAACTGCTGGAGATTAAAAATCCTTTTAAGTTTTTACATGCTTTGTTTGTTAAAGCGTGTGTTAAGGACATTGCTGGAATTGAAACAGCTTTATGGGTTTCATCATACCTCAGAATTCAGGGACTCCTAATACTGATAGTCTAATATTTTTTTAATGTTTCTCTCCTCTGGCTCCTCTTTACCTTCACATTGTTCTCCAGTGAGCAGCATTGTCAGGTTTCCCACTTCTATGAAAAGGCTGAATGCCACATTGGACTGACAGGTCCTTTCGAAGAGGAGCTCCAGAAACTTCCTGTTCTTTTTTAACCACTTGAATTCTAATGAGCTCTTACATTATAAAACAGGCAAGATGTGATTTCCTTTAAAGCTCATTTATATTATTCTTTGAGCATACAGTTTGGTGTTCTTGGGGCCTTCATTTTCTCCTTCTAAAAATGGCAAATCTTTTTTCTCCCCTGTTACACTCATCTTTGGGTGCCAGAACAGATGAAGGACATGAGGGTTCTCAGTGTAAAAGCAGCAAATCTGTATGACATCTCACAAGTTTTTGTCAACACTCCAGCCATCAGCTCTTCACCTTTTCTTCTTCATAATTGTGGAAAGGCTCTGAGTGCCTTCAGCTTGGCCATCTTTCTAGAGTTGCCATCAAGCTGCTTCTACAATTCATCTCCTCATCCTACGCAAATAGGTGTTAAGATCCAATTCTACTCTCAAGAGAGTTAAAACTTGTTTCATATTCTCACCACCTTTTGCATACTATTTAAATTTTTTGACTGCTCCGATCCTTTTAAACTGTCATGTAAATCATCTTCTTGTTTCACTGATCTAATCACAACACTCATCCAAGCCTTTGAGCTTTCACTGTGCCTCTGCAACAGATACCTGTGCTTTGCCTTTATGGCTGTTCCTGGTTCAGACCAGCCCTATCTAGAAAATTAGATAGCTTAGGCTGATCCTAATAATTTACTGGTGTGTCTAGCTGGTACTACTTACCATCCAGTTTCTAACCCAAATCTCTTTCCTCCCTCCCCACCTCCCTGCCTCTTGACACCCTTTCTCATAATAACAAATCCCCACAAAGTAAGTGAGTAACTGTATAGACTAAGACCTACCTCATCCAGCTTTTCTCTGTGTAACCCTCAGTTCCTTCTCCCTTTTGTCTGGATGAGCCTCAGATAATAAAGGCTCTCAGATCCTCCACACCAGAAATCTGAACTCAGCTTTTACCTAACTGAACATGACATGCCTCCCCATCGCCTTTTTTTCTCCTTTTTCCATCTGGCTAGTCTAAGAATATTTTTTGTTGGCATCCAAAGTTGAAAAAAAAAAAACCTGAAATACTTTGGCAGTGTCAATAATCAGATCCTTACTTTACTCCGAGAATCCTAAATAAGAAAAAACATTTGTAATAAGAGTGACAAAAAGCAGAGAGCTAACACTTTTAGTTACTTGCTTAGGTGACAGAGTTGCCTTCCAACTTCAGCTTAAGTAAACTAATGAATTACATGCTTTAATGTTAAAAGCAAGACTAATCTTTAACGTCAACACTACAACTAACACTTATAGTTTAAGGGTAACCAGAGAATTAAAACAGTTCATGAAAATGACTGTTTCTGGAGTAAATGAGAAACACTTAGTACTGTTTCTGTTGAGATACGTAGAATAGGCAGAACAGAACTGTCATACAGGTTTTAAGTGGTCATTGCATACACAAATCGTGGTAAAATAAGAGGATAAAAACCTATGTCTAATTCCACTTTGACACAGTCAAACAAGGGATGATGGAGAGAGTTCCTGAGGAGAGCAGATTAAAGATGCTGCAAAATCCCCATTACTACCTTCGAGCTTGACATTTTTTGCATCATGAGATGGGGAAGCAGCAGCTGCACTGCTGTGCAGCCACCCATCCTCCCCCATCAGCATCACAGCTGCATCCAGCTCTGTGATAACAAACATTCGTTCACCACAAATAGCTAACTTCCCACAACAATAGAGAAGTCTAACCAAGTAGAAAGTAGCTTTGCTTTTATGTTAATTTGTCGGTATGTACTATGTTTTCTTTTTAATAGGAATCTCATATATTAATATCATCTACCAAGCAAGAATTTAGTTCCGTGTGCTAGAGCTCCAGCATTCATAGAAAACAGGAACGAAAAACATATAAAAAGTTAAGTTGCCTCACACAGTTAATAAATCTTGAAATGATCCCAGGAAACAACGTACCACTCTGGAAAGGATTCAGCCATTCCTGGAAAGCTAGAAGTAACTCCATTAGAGAAAGCTTTCTGTGACAGTCAGTGTGCAATCAAAAATAGCCTTTTCTAGATGCAGGGCTGCACCCTTTGTTCACTACTTACAGTACAATTCACCCTGTGGTAATCACACCAAACACCAGATAAACTCAGACATTCTTCTACTTCACCAAATTTTTAAAGTTTTCTGAATTAATGAAGCCAAGTTATCTGTTCCTGAGTAAATTAATGAACTGTGTACTTTTGTTTAACACACCACCATAACTGGTCAATTGTTTATTACTCACCTTCAGACCACATAAATTGTGCTATTTAAACACATTTCCAAATCAAGGTGAAAGCTTGATTGAAAGCTAATACTGACCTATTCTTTGGTTAAAAAAATAATCATAGATAATGCTAGAACTAAACAAGAGAGTTACTTCTTCACTGCTCCTGAATACTGGGTATTTTGGAGGGTAGATTCTTCTAAATGCTCAGAAAAATAGATTTGTATCACTGCATTTCGTTATCAAAAGGTACCCATTACTACCCTCAGTGAGTAGCAAATCCTTTGCACTGCAGCACTGCCTCAGTAGGCAGTCAGTTCTTACATAAATCTAGACATCATAGCCTCATACAGCCCGGAGCCAGCGCAGCTTTCATGGAGCAAACGGACAGGAGACAGCCCACATACCCATCAGATTCGTGCTGCCTTGAAGAACACACACAGTAAGAATCAGATCTCTACGCCAGCTATTTTTTTTCTCTCAGACAAAATAATTGCCACAATTATTAGAGTTGACTACAGTTTTTCCTAGATAAAGACCAACTTTGATATATTTCTCAGATTTGCGCATGTACCAGCATGTGTATCTTGGGCACGGAGGAGCTTTCCTGGAGAAAGATTGTTTTTCCCAACTCCATAATGATTCAAATACGTCAGAAAAAGAAGGAAGCTGCACTAGACAGAATTTGCCTCAAGACTGACTGACGCAACTCAAGAATTGTATCCAGAAAGGTGGATGTTTGAGCTGGGGTTTGGAAAGGGAAAGAAATGTGCTCACCTGCAAGCTACTTAGGGGTAAGCGGGGTTTGGGGACCATGCCCCTGCCCTGCCTTCCTCCTTTTTTACAATTTTTTTGTTTATTTCTAAGATGCGAAGTTCAATTTCAAACAAGCATCTTTCTAGATATACACTTACCTTGTATTATTAAGCAATTAACTTGCAAAAATTAAGCAATTATTTCAAAAAATACCTCCCTTACTGCAGGTCATCTCTCAAAACTCAGGAGAAATACTGCTTGGATTATTTTACATCAATAGAATCCCAAAGATACATAGCCTTTTGCTGAGCAAGCTAAAATTAAAGTGGGTAAAGAATCCAAATTTATTCCTCAAGCTGTGGAAAAACCACTTCAAGACAGAACCAGTGATACAATGTTGGGGTGCTAAATTATATTACATAATTAAATTTTGAAACGCAACAGAAATCAGATACAAGCATGCAGAGGGGTTCCTCTTTTGATTTGTGTTACACAATGATAACAAGAGCAGTATCGAAACTCAAAGATTACTCATTTTTTTACCAGAGCTTGCTTGGCAGGAAACCACATATGACCTCCAGCCTTACCAGGCTGGCCAGATGCCACAAAATTTCATGGCTGAAAAATGCAATGATGAACTGAAGCCACTTCCTGAAAACTCTGACATACAGCAAGATAAACAGACTGTCCCACTGCTTTCATATTTTTTTTGGTAGCACTGAGTGTTTTGGGTTTCCACCAGTCCAAACAACATTAATCTATGGTCCAGCCCTGTATTGGAACACACCAACAAAACAGCTCTAGTCTAATCAATGAGAATAAGAACTGTGAAAAACCAGGGCAGCTCAAAAAGGGGTACAATCACCAGGGCTAAGAGTTCCCTAATTCAGCAGCACCTCTTAAATGACATCAAAAACTCCCAAGTCCATGAAAATATTCTTCCGTGTTTCCTTGTCTGTTTTGCTGGCAATTCAGCCACCAATCACCTGGAAAAATGTGTCTGTAAGGGTCCTTCCACCCCCAAAAGGTAAGATGTTCAAAAACTCTTTCCCTGAGCTGTCAAACAGAGATAATGTCATGCTGTTTTCTCCTCTTCTCTTGTATTTAGATTGCTTCCCTGGCAATTACTTCCTATGGCTTATTAAAAGAAGACGTTTCTTACCAATCATTCCACAACCCATGGAGGTACTTGGATAATGACAAAGACTAACTGCTACCACATCGGTTACGTGATGGGTCTCTTATAAGAAAGCCACTCTGAAACATTTCCAATATGCTGCTGACACCTGGCTGTGCCTCCTTCCTCATTTTGTTCATCTCTCTCCTTTTGCCATAACAGTAACTTCAACAGAGGAATGAAGGAAGCAGGATGCCTATGGCTTACTAAAAAAAAAAACAACCAAAAACCAACAACTGGAAATAAGCTAAGAAGCCCTTAAGGAAATTTTGTCAGCTCTTTCAACTGAACATCCAGGTGACACGTTTGTTGAGGAACCTCCTGATTTCCCCACCGGTCATTTAAAATGCAGTAATTAGGAAGACAGACTTTGCTACTCCAATGCAGTTAAGTCAATATTGTCTTCCATGCCTGGATTCTTCTACCACCATCCATGAGGTCTCTGAGGCTAATTTGCTTGGCCCCAGTCATATAGTCTTAGATGAGACTGCAATCCTAGCCAAGCCAGTCCCACTACTGTTACTTCTGTGTGATATCCCCTAAGTACACCTTCAATCTCCCTCTTGGTTCAGCAACTCGCAAGAAGAGTGGGAAGGAAAGAAGTGGTAGTAACGTGATTCACCTTGCACTGAGTGCAACTTTCAAAAGAAGAAAACAGAAAATAAGAGAGAGAAAGAACAGCAAATAAGACAGAGACTTCCAGAAGCTAATGGCAGAACACGAATACGTCTTTTTCTGACAGAATGTAAAACACTGATGGAGGGGAACAAAACAGGAAGAGGAATATTCTCTAAGTTGCATATCAGCCTTCCAGGAAGTTCCTCAGCTCTCTCCTGCAAGATCTTCTCTGCTATTCTTGTCACCAGTGAAGGGGAGCAAGAGTGCCCCACATGAGGAAACACCTAATTCAGTGAAATGCACATTCTCATCCATAGGAAAGTGACTGGAGAGCTGAACAGCTACAAGTCTTTGTTTTTACTTATACTCTTGTGTGCTGCTGGGTGAGAGAATTTTCTTTAACCAACAGAGGTTGGCCAGGGCACAGCTGGCACACAGCAAAGATACATCAGTGACTTCCATGCCTGGGATTAATGGCTTTTAGCATGCCAAATTGGCCTTCTTACAGTATTATGTGCCCCTGCATGTCTGTGTGCAGAAGGTAGAGAATTAAAGAGATGAAGGATTATTACAGGAGATCAGAGGTTTTTAATAATGTCTGGCCTCAAGGAAAGACTGACCCTTTCTCCTGAACTCCTTACTCTTTCTTTTAATTCAGATTTTAGTTTAAAGCCTATTTAAGTTCCCTTTCCCTGCCCCTCTGACTCCTGTTCTATGCATGTGTGTGAACATGTGGATGTGTTTACTTTGAACATTTCTACAGCCTCTAGATTTCATACACTGAAAGCAGACAAGCACTGGCAATGCTACTAAGGCAATTCTCACACCAACCGTGAAGATCTGACACACCTCGTTCTAAAAGATGTAAAATTTAGATGTTTACTACATCATGACACTTAAATTTGCTTTTTGATAACTGTGCAGCAAGTAGGCTGCAGCAAGTAGACTACTCACAGGGATAACAATGGCCAGACAATGTATATTGCATATACAAAGTATGGACCCAGATTATTTCAAATCTCCAAGAAAATAAGTACCTTGTATGGACCCAAAACCTTCCCAAGCAGAAGTCAATTACCTGATAGGAAAGTAGGCCCTCTATACATACCCACTATTACATAAGAAAAAGCTTCACCTTTACTGACAGTAGCTCAAAAGCACTTTTAAATTTGTATTGCACTCATCCTACTCGGAGCCATCAGGTGGAAAAAGCTGTGATAGATCACATAGAATCATAGGAACTATTCTTGCAGCAAGACGAAATACAAACTGTCTTAAATTCTACATGGCAAACAGCAGTCATCCTGCCTGATCTCCCCCTCACGACTAACATTGCTGCACTTATTTTGTGACAGCGTAGCTTGTGTTCTGCTCAGCTGTTAACAATAGCTTTGTAAGCAAGTGTTGCAAGCCCTTATGGCTTTTTGATATGCCTATGTAGCTGCTTTTCTTTCCATTTCCCCTACTATGTGCCAGGTTACAGAAACACTTCCAAGCAGCAGATTCAGAAATAGAAAGAGTTCAAGGCCAGGTTTCACACCTGCAACCTTGCAGCTCTGGGCTGTTCCAGCCCAGAAGACCAGTCTCCTTATAAATCCAAGGCTTTCTCTAACATCCCAGGTTTATGTTCAGTAATTCCAAATGAAGTTTATGATTTTTTTACTTATGTGTTTGGGGCAAAAAGCAGTGGGAGGAGAAGGGAGAGGGACTATTGCATGGAAGCTATGTAGCCCTTACGTGTATCATATTTTACTTTGATGAAGTAATTCAATTGAATTCATGCAAATTAATTTATCCCCCAAATTAGGACGCTGTCTCACTCCAATTCCCACAAAAAATCAAAACCAGTTACTCCTATTCAACATTAAATTCCATTCATACTTATGCTACCCTAAATACTTTAAGGGTAATATAAGTTAGCACAAAATTTTAAAGGGTTAAGTAGCAGTTCTAATTCTTATTTCTTTTCGAATTCTTGACAAATATCTGCTTTCTAAATCGCTATAAATACAGTATTTAGTTTAAAGCAGCAACAGAAAGCTATCACAAAAAAACCTCATACGAGTTCCAGAGTGGGGGGATTGGACATAAATGCCTTAAAACCAGAACAATGCAGCCCCCCCCCATGATGCTGCTGTGCTGTGTCCATGTATGTGCCAATGAGAAACTTTGACTCCTAAAGTGTATTCAAATAGAATAAGGCATCAGCAAGCACTGTGGCTTAAAAAGTATATTTTGGTTTGTTTAGAAAACAAGTTGTTCTCTAGTTGGACAAATTGCTACACAACACCCATTTTTTGACTCCAGGTGTGATTTATGCAACCTGTGCTGATTCTCTCTTCATCTTGGATGGACTGCATTATTCTCCCTACCTTACACAGGACTTTTCTCCCCATGTTGTTCTAGTAGCCCTGCAAAATAGTTTAATAATCTCTAAGTCTCTGGCACTGAAAATAATTGCATGAAACAACCAAACAGAAAAACCAAAACAGAAAAACCAAAACAAAACAACCCCCCCAAAAAACCCCAAACCTGTTTATTTTGCTACAAGATGAGAAAGGTATACAAATTTTAAATAAAATTGTAAGGGAACGAAACTAAAATTCTGCATTGCCCTCTAGAAGAAATATAAACAGAGCTCTCTTCTGATATATACTGACTGTCCAAATGGAAAATAAAGACCCAATGACATTTTTAGAAGAACAGGATAAACATCTCCCTGTTCAAGCTAATAGTCCTTCCCTCTCTGCATAGAGAGACAGAGAGAGAATGAAAAGTCATTTGTATACAGCTGAGACTGTAAGCCACGGGAGTTTCTGCATTGCTACTTAATTCATCTAAAATTCATTCAGATAATGGGGGGGAGGGGGAAAGAAAAAAGCAATTTCCAGAAATAGAAAAAAAAGAAAAAACAAACCAAACCAAAAAAATCCCAACAACAAAACCAAAAACCAAATCCCATGTCTCCATTTTAGAAGACTAGAAAGCTCTGGAAATGATCCTAATGTAAATCTCAGACAAATTTGCAATTTTCTGAAACAAGAACTTTGGATTTAGGCCACGTACGAAAGCAGCTCAGAGTTCCCCATTAGGTCTAGTTCTACTTGAGACACTGGGATGTTGAAAAACTTCAGAGTGAAAATTTAGTAACTGGTTTACCACAGAGGAAAGAAGTTGAAAGAAAAACAGACAGTGTCATCTGTGACTTGGTCTTTCAGGAAATGAAGACCCTTTTGGTAGTAAATATAACACCTGAATTGTTTGCAAATAGGTTTAATCATCTCATTTCCATGTACAAGGAAGGAAAATCTATGTGTTATCAGAATTCAGTACAGCTAATTACTAGAAGGCGAAATAAAGATTTTTATCAAACATAGTGTGTGTTCTTCAGCTATTATATCTATCAATATTTATGTCACTTACAGTTCTTTCTGGGTGGTTGCTGCATACGTTTTGTGTGCAGTCAAGAAGCTTCTCGACTGCAAACGTGCTTTTAAAAAGAAACCTGGCCCGAACCCTGCATTTCCAATTCAAGCAGTGGATTCTGAAGCCTGTTAACTCCCTGGAGCAGCTGATAGCTAAAGACTTGTTTCCGCTTTTCTAACAATTTCCTGGTTTGCATAACAATCCTAAAAGAAACACACTCAAGAAGTTTTCCAGCACAGAGAGATTTTTGTCTCCAACATACTTCTAGTTTCAAGGCATAGAGAATATTTATATATAATTACAATAACTTTAGAGATACATTTGTCTACAAATATATTTATGCATAAATATGTATCAGCTGCTTGTTTAAAACAAGATTATGATAATTTTGCCATATCCAGGAAATACAAAACACTGACTTGTGCCTGGTGCTTAACTCATGCCATTGTGAATAAAGGGGGGGGGAGGGAAGGGGTTTAATGTTTAATTTCCTGTTAAAAACACACACAGGATAAAAATCTTCCAAAGAGCAGTTATAAAACATGCATTTGTTAGCCAAGAAACTAGGTAAATATGGAATGAAGCCCAGGCTCACTTTTATTCCTTCCCCCCCTCTCCAAAGAACAAAGTAACTGAAGGCCACGAAGCGTATTTGGAGGCACTGAGCTCTACTCAGTGACTAGATAATTCCTGAGCCTGGATGATTTACAGACCCTGTATCCACTGGGGTGGTTCTTCAGACCGTGCAATGACACAGCTGGGCTCAGGGTACTGCACACTGCATGCATATGGCACACGTGCCAAACAGCCTCTGTCCTAACTGCTTCCCACCTCACTGACACAACTGTCTGCCTAAACACAAGTAAAATGAGCATCAGCCTGCAGTCAGGACCTACCAACAGCCAGCTTCTGGCAACAACAGACTGAGAACACTGGTACCTTCAGCGGCAGCTTCAGAGACTACAGAGGACATTTTTTCCACAGTTACAAGGGGAAATATTATCATCAGATCCCACTGAAATTTTACCTGTAGCAATTCAGCCTTCATCACAGTTCTACCACGTAAAATGACATATTGGGTTATTTTGCAGTTCACCCCACTAGAATTCCCAGACAAGTACCAAAGTTCTGTATGATATATAACTACTACAGCCTTTAACAATCCCAGTTCTTCTCTTTGTCAAGATGCCCAAATTGGACAAGAATACGGACTGAATTTAGGAGAAATTGAACTTTTATAACCATTTTCAACAGTAACACTGTATTTTTGGCTCTTAAAATAAATTAATCCATCAAATACTTTCTGCCCACTGTGTTTCTGTCACAGCTGTGTTGGGAGGTCCTCAGTGCACACCTTGCAGCATGGAATTGGAGTAGTTGTGGTACTTCTTGCGATCTGCTGGGATTCACATTCAAATTTAAATGTGAACAGCTCTGTGAATGGCTTCAATTTTGTTTTGTTTTTCAAATGAGGATAAATTTATTATTGTAGATATAGCTCAACAGCTTTCTTAGCTTTTGGTAGCATATTATTCAAATTAACACAGCTTAAGCTTTTTAAGTAGCTACACCTTAAACATCTTCTAGTCAAGGCATTTAGTTTCATATTTCATGCTAGAAAGGCACAGAGATTATGTATCTCTCTGGTGAATTAAATCCAATGGCAGGAATGCTGAATTTCTTGCTGACTCCTTGTAAAACTGGCTTTGAGACTATAAACAGTCCTGAGTTTATTTCTAAAACCTGCACTTAACATCTGTTGTAAGTATTTGTGCTCTTTCCTTACAAAACCCAAAACTGTTGACCACCAATTTAATGACAGTTCACCAGTGAATCTCATACTGCAGCAGGAGTTCAAAATCTTCCTGTTTATTTCCACGTGCTGTTACTGGACTTTGTGCCCTGATCCCATGGTTCTTCATGTGAAAAGAAATTCACTAAAAACATTAGGAGAGAGAAAGGGAATAGGGTGGAGAAAATCTGTAACACAAAATGAGCCCTGACTTGCCTCCTCAGTACTGTACGTACCCCCAAGCAATGATATTTCAGGAAAATGATTATGTTTCTGGCCAACAGTCAGAATACATAAGATGTTATACACCCTTTGCCTCACTGTATGTTGCTGCTGCAGACTCCATGCAAAAGCAAGACCGTTGTTGTTTTTGTTTCCTCATTGTTTCTCAACAGTAAGGCAAGCTGACAAGTATTTACTGCTAGTTACAGCAAGGTATTAAAGATTCAAGTGAAGTAGTGGTATTCTCCAGTGCAGTGGTGACCTGAGCCTTTAATCCAGATGAATTTAACTGTAAAGTGCATTAGCTCTTCTCATAAAAGATTTGCTTTAATTTTAGTTCTCTCTCCATTTATCTTATGGCTGCATAATCTTCAGTAGAGGTCAAAGAGATTTCCCCAAAGAAACAAGAGCTGCTTCTTTTTTAGAGGAGAAGAGCATATTTAAGACAGTTCGTCCTACTTTTAAACATATGTCACAGGACAGCACTCCCTGCTCTCCTTTCTCTGGAGCTCTCCTTGCTTCTTTGCATGTTCCAAAGCAATTAAACAAGCATGCATGTGCACGCACACATGTATACAAATTGAAACATGAAATGAAAACACCTTCTGTAGATAGGATAGGCAGCCCATCTGATGCAAGGACTGAAATTATTACTAACATCTTACCATCATCCAACTCAAGGCAGAGATTGTAAACAGCCAGAGGCCTCTTAATACGTTGTCCTTGTCTTCTCGACTGCCTTGGTGGGGCATTTGGAGGAGATACTGACATAGAGATTGGCTCAGGGAAAGTGGTATCAGGCAGGGTTTTGAAAATCTGCAATCAAGAACACAAAGGGTGTTAATTATTTATCATGAAGAGCAACCTGTGTAATGCAACTGTAAACCATTATCAAACAACATTTGTTTTGGATTTCATTCAAAGCAGACAGGAGCCAAAAAATCCATTCCTTCAAGTTTGGGAGTATGCCGTGGGTTTTTAATGAGTGCTTTTAAAATAAATAAATAAGTAGATAAATAAAATAACCAAGAGCACTGTCTACACATTAACCAAGCTGCCAGTCAGTTAATTCAAAGACAAAATATTTGCAGCCACATTTACCAGCCAGGATGGAGGGGAAGGAGAATAAGAAGGATACTAACTTTAGGAACCAGTAACCAAAAAGCTTCATAGCTTTAGCTAAAACTTATGATTTTGCCAGAATATCAATTTTCAAAACTTGTGATATCATTTTATCAGCCATTTTAATTAAGGAAAACACCATACTCTCTAAGAGAGCAAGGGGAAAATTTTGTGGGCAGGGGTTTGCAGTGAGAAATACCATAGTAACAAACCATGTGAGAATTTATTCAGTTAACTATTGCATATTGAGACAAATTTATATTAAATGCTGACATCCACAAAGATGCATATAAAAAGGACTGCATTTCTTGTCATCATTTTATCTTTTGAGCCATGACCCTTAGTACATCACCACTCCACACAAAATACCATGACATTTCTCTCTGAATGAATTAACCAGCAATGCAGATTTGCTGTACCTGATAGCACCTTTACTTTAACTGACACATACAGTCTAATGATGCTGATTTACTTGTAGAAAACCATCAGTATGCTTATGTACAATTTAACAGCAGCCTTTTACAAGTGAGCATGGCAGACTCACACGAACAAACCAACTTAATATGTATTTCATCAAAGACAAAGCAGTAGATTAAGAAAAACACAAACAGAAGCTGTATAAGAAAAGCCCTGTGTCTGTATGGCACCTCACAGCACGGTAATATAGCAAGGTATAATGAAATATTATATGATGTTCTTGCAACTTTACATTATAATATTTACTATAAGGATATATGACAAAGAGTAGAGTTGTAATGAATCTTTGAAGGAGAAGCTTTTCATGAAGTAGAAATTCATGTGGAAAGCATAAAGAGACAACACAGATAACACATTTTTGGATTATCACAGCACATGTCAGGTGCAGTATGAAGCTAAAAGCCAGCCAGGCTCTGTATAGGTGAGAAAAAAGTGTCATAAGCATCCTGTACTAACGCACTCAAGACATCATGTTAAAAGTACTAGAAACTCTAAATATCATCATATCCTGGCTTGTTAACCCTGAATATCAATGTGAAGGAATAAGATGACCCAAGAATCCACATATATGCTGACTTACAGCTACTTAATCATCATTCTTGTTCTGGCAGGTACAAAGTAATCAAGAAATCCCACTTTCTATGAAAACTGGGGAAAAGTTAGCATATTCCCAAAACTGGGCAGCAGCGGGCCAGAAGCCTCTATACAGTGTGCAAAGAAAATCACCAGTGAAAATACTACCTTCCTTCCAAATAAGTGAATGTTGCTGTGCAGGAGGTAAAATGATGTCATCTGAAGTTGCCCATACCAGCATTAAGAAAACTGTCTCTCCTTCCTTCACATGCCTGTGAACAAGGGCTTACGAGAGCGCGCCAAAATAGCGCAAGGAACTCTCTAAAAACAAAATGTTTACAAAGAAGAAAGGAAACAGTCCAACCTGGTCTCCCCAGGACAGACACAGCATCACTCTCAGGCAGTGACAAAGCTCTAATTGTGCTCAGAGTTCTAAAGCCATTTCTTAAAACATGATGCAATATATAATAACTAAATCTAATGTGCACCTACATGGCACTTGGCTAACAGTACCACACTGCCCCCTTATGTGTAAATACAAGGCTAGATTGAGCAGTTTCAGGGATAAATATTTGCTTCTGAAAAATTCAAAAGTACCAAAACTTTAAATGCCATCTTTTGCACGGACTAAGTGTTGCATTTGGGCTCTCTGGCAAAAAACTCTCTGCCAAGAGGTTTCAGCATGTTGTTTACTATGTCACATTCCGCAGCTGTGTTTATTTGCACAGCCTTATCCACAGATCTCTGCTGAAATTAATGATGGTGAGAAGAACAAGTATTCCCCAGGAGTACTTTATAAGAGATGAGCTTGCTTGTGTGAACTTAGGTGACTTGCACAGGTTGCAGTGAAGTTCTTCAGTGCTTTTTACTTGTCTCTCACAAATAATGCAATATACTCCTCCAAAAGTATTAGCATAAGAAACTAAGAGTCAGAAAAGCAGAAGACAAAAAGACTTTTTGCTCTTTCAAGCAGTTCATAGCCGTGTTCATCCATACTTTGGTATTTTCATTTTGTCTTTTTAGTAAGAAAATCCAGTCCAGCCCAGCCATAATTAGGTCTATTTTTTTCAGTAGCAGAAATCTCTTTCTGTTGCAGGCCAAAGCCTCAGTAGGTACCAGTTTTGCAAAGGTGAGCATCTGAAAAGCAAGCAGAACATCAGCCTCTGCCTTAAGAAGTGCACATGCAGCATTCAGCTTCTCTTTCTTGCTTCATTTTCATTTAAATAGGCAAGCACTTTTCATCATTCCTTGGATATTTGTCTGCTGCCGTTGACAGACTCACTGTAAGGTCTGCCTGGGAATGGGGGGATAGAGACCTGCTTTATTTCAGCAGTGGGGAGAAAAGTTTTTTGGTTTTATTAAAATTTGCTTTTAGCCTTATTAATTATTTAAATGTCACTGAAATATAAATGTTTCACAGCTAATAAAAGATACCTGCTGTCAGAAGCCCACTGTGTATGCACAGAAGACTGAATTCAAAATCATACACACACAATACGAGCACCTGAAACGGTACCAACATTGTTGTGTGTTGACTGACTAGCGCAAAAGCATGGGACCACAGATGACCAACTTTCAGAGAACCTGCTTGCACTGCAGATGCATGGCGAGGCAATCACACATATCCAATGGGAGGGAAACCCTCCCATGGAAGAACAGGATTGCAATGTGCTATTTAATAGATGATCTTTTTGCTACTCAAAAAAACCCCCTCCCTTAAAGTCAGATCCACCACCATCACTCATCTGGACTGCAGAAATTACCAAAGCTCAGATTAATGCCTGATATAAAGCCAAGAACAAAGTCCACTCATTGAATTACATCACTCAAGAAACAATAAAAATATACTAAACCAACCTCAAAGTTTAAAAGATTTCACAGTCACATCCAGTGTTACAGTTTTTGAGACTGTGGCCAAACTGCATTAGACTTATAGACTATCAGTTCTCTACAATTTAGTTCTTAAAAGCACTGGCATCTTGCTATCAACCTAACTAGGGGCAAACTCGGAAGATAAGTGTAATAATTTAAATCTGGGAGAAGACTAATGCACGTAGCACTCAAAATTTTAATCAAGCAACAAATCCAACAGTTAGCTGGATGAGTTAGTCAGTCCCAGTTAGCCCACTATTATAAGTGGTTCTTTAGGTCTAACCTTACATGAAAGCAGAATCTCAAAGTGCACACTGCCTGAAGCGGTGGATTAGTGTCCAAACCTGCAGCGTAAAAGTTACAACAAAAAAGATTAAGCTTTTGTGGAGCAATTTAAAACATGGGTAAGTCTGACCTATTTCTCTCTATTCAGTAGTATAAAATGCATATTGGGACTAAACAAACCACAAACCATCTTGGATATACAGCGCTAATACCAGCTCTGTCTAGAGCAGTGAGCCCAAGACCATCCCTACATATAACCATTCCAATTCCTAAATATGTATCCCACAAAGTCTGTGGCAGCATTTCTTGAGAGTAATGAGCCAAATTCAACATATTATCGTACTGTATTCTACCAGCAGATCCACATGGCAGCAGCCCAAGGAATTTTGCCAGATTCCCCTTAATCTGCAACAACAGCGTTGGACTCTAGATCCTGAGCTCTTACTAGAGCTGATTTTAGATATTCAAAAAACCCATGGCTGGGAGGATTTAACTTGGCCTATTCCACAAGTTTATGACTAGATGTATAGTTGTACACGGAAATGTAGATTAGATTCTGCTGCTACAAGAGAATACTGATCTGTTCTTTCTGGTCTCAAGCAGAACTAATTAATGATTTTCAGTATGTTTGCCAGGAATCACTTTAGGAAAAGACCCAGACATCAGGTCATCTCTGTCTGCTTTGTTTCACTGGGGTAATTAAAATTTCCTCTAAAAATCAGTGGGAGGCAAACAGCAAGGACAGAGTGGGATGAAAAAGAGGGGAGAAAAAAATGGAGGTTTAGTAATAGAGCTAATGAGGATAAACTTATAAAAAAATCATTAACAGCTTAAAGCTGTACCATGATTTTATTGCAAGACAAAACCCCTATGACTCCCATAACACCTGCCATACAGGACATGAATCTATTTCCTTTGAAGATACAAACACAAATCAGACTACCAGAAGTCACTGTCTAATGTAAAGGAGGCAAGAATGTGCAAGGTCATTCCAAATTCTTTGAAATTTGGCTAGTGGTTTAGCCTCCACTACTACAAACATATGTTTTAGAGGACTGTATTTCTCAAGGCAAGAGGTTTTTATTTGTTTAGGTTTTTATTTGGGTAATTTCCCTTCAATACAGACTTGATTTGCCACTGGTAAGGAAAAGAAACACACGGACACAATGTTTATTGAACGTTATAAGACACCTTTCACCTAGGCCACATATACTGCTCTGCCCTTATACACTTTATGGCTAGGTACTCCTTGCATTTCCATGACAACTGGCTATAATATATGCTGATCAAAGAATATTTTATAAGTTAACTAATAGGATAGAGCAAGAGAAACTTATCACCATGGTCTTTCCTTGACTTAGCTTCTTTTCAACATAATGCAAACCCAATTCAGGTTAAACCCAGCAATCTGTACAAAACCAAAACCCAGATATCTATACTAGAGACAAAAATGCTCAGAAAAAGAGGCCAACTGTCTTCCTGGTTCACAGTGTGCTCTTACTCTGATAAATTTTCTAAGCTTTTTTCCCCGTAAGATAATGAAGACAGTGGTTGTACCAGTCTTTTTTTCACTTTCTGCAAACATAAAGCAACAATGTATTTTATGTCAAATTATGATTTTACTGTTGATATAGGCATTTCAGGAATTTCAAGGCGAAACTAAGCATTGTAAAATATATTGCAGTAGCTCGGCCACTAATTATTACCACTAACCACTAATTGTACACTGACTGTAATCCATTTTTTAACAATAAAAACCACATTCAATAAGAGAACAGTTCTAGGGTTTTTATTCCCTATTTGAATGGATTACATAAGCTAATGGGAGGTATTAAAAGTTTAATAATATTAGAAATTACAAAATATCAACTTTTAGAGAGCTAGGACAAAATTTTTATTTCAAAACTGATTTCTGCACCAATTCTAACAATTTTATAAAACTTCTAGAGTACTGAAATCTCTAAAAAAAATAATCCTTTGTTACTGTAGTTTCTTACTGTTTTACATTTTTACTTTACCATGGACAATATTAGATCAACCTGTTGCATTCCCGGTTTTAGTCGACATGATCTTTTTTTTTCTGGTTCTCAAACACGATTCAATAAATAAAAAAGACACGTCCCAGAAATTCTTGACGTCTAAATAAAATCTGTGTTCAGCATGAAAAATACGATGAAGTTGATTATTTCTAAAAATTAATTCAATATTTTAAAAATCTTTACAAAATCTTCAATAAAAATTATCAAAAATTTAATTAGAATTCTTAAACAACTTACCTCCCTCCAAGGTGTGTCCACTCTAATACAGGTGTGCCTGCCTCAAAGTAGTTATCCTGACTTTTGCACTTCAGCACCTAGACACTGTAAAATATGACTTGCTATGCACTGGCCTATATTAGATTGCAGAGGACGCAGATTTTCTGAGGCTTTGGATTTTGAGGCTTGAATTCCACTACAAACCCCAAAAAAACTTTGCACAATATTCACAATCCCTACATTGGGAGGGGGGAGCACAGAATCAGATCCAGAGTGAAAGCTCCCTGAAGCCAAGTCTCTAGAGGGCCACCAACAAGAAAGCATCAATAATACTCTTGATGTTGCCTGGCACACACTGTTGGATTACAGTGCAACAGGGGAGGCAGCCTGGAAAGTAACCAGGTATAAGTCAACACTAGAAACAGGAAACATCCTTGGCTGTGAGCCAGACCACAGAGTTCAATAAATAAAACTTACATCCAACCAAGACAGCCTTTTCTTCATTACAAAGATATCGTTTGCTGAGACCATCTGCCTAACAGCCTGACTACCCCTAACTAAATGAAATATTGTTTATAGGGATTTCTGGACACTGGGAGTCTCAATCTCCTACTGAGATTGGAGTATCTCCTCTCTGCTCTTATACAAAAACTACAGATCTGGACAATCTGCAAACTACAAGAGTGACAAAAGAACTGAGGGAATTTTCAGACAAACCTGATGTATCCATAGACTCTAATATCCACTCATTTTCCCTGGCTACCTTGAACCGTGTAGTTCACATTCAAGATTTAATGAAGAAACTAAACAGCCTGCAAAACATGACATTACAGTCTGGAGGACAGCTGTGAAAGGCTGGAAGGAAAAAACATACCAAGGTCAAAAACGTGCGTCCTTTGATCACTTTCGAATTATGAGTTTGTTGACTCAGCCTTTCTAAAAGTAGCACTCCTGATACAAAGACTGCAGCTCCCCCCGTATCACATCTCCCTCCACCTTTTAACAATTCATGAGAAGAACACTCCTGATGGCAGCCCATTTACTGCTGTCCACCAAGCCATTTTATTCATTGAGGGAAATGAGAGAGTTAACCATATTACCAGGCTTGGAATACTTACACATTTGTCCACTGCACCAGCAGGAACACCAGATTCACCTTCTCTTCTATGCTCACCTACTCTAACTCACACCAAGGAGAGTATTCTAAAAAGGTTGTCTTTTCCTATTACACATAATAGCTATGTGTATCTTGCTGAGTTACAGGAACTACTTAAAACAACAGAAAAATGACTAAAAATTAAAAGATTGAATACTCAATGTCATTACCTAGCTTTCTAAAACATAACATATCCCTAAATAGAAAATAATGCAGAAGAAGAACGTTTGCAGTATCTTCTCTTACAAAGAGTGTGAGAAGTCCTGAGAAGATAAAAGATGGCACTTGGAAACCTAAGTCAGGACCCAGCAAAAGCAGCAACCATGGCCAAACACAGCACAGGTAAACATGATCTCCCCTTCATTTGTAAGAAATATAAATATATAAACATATATACAGTGTGCACCCACACACGCACAAACACAACTAAATACATATGCCACACCTAGTTCTTTACAGATTTTATAAACAGAAATATAAATAATGATATATTGAGAATAAAAACCTACATCTGACCCCTTGTCATTGAGCAAAGCATCAGAATGAAATGACAAGATCTTCAAGATCTTTGCAAATGACACTGTTCCAACTGTAGCCAACCACATAGCCTCACTAGCACCTTCTTTTTTTCACAGATTTCCTTGCTGTCATTACATGGATTTGCCCATTATTGCTTTGTAGATTATTTTCTGCTCTTTGTTCTTGTTAAAATACATTTTTTTTATCTTACATTATGACTACACGGTCTTTGGAGGCAAAAGAACATACTTATTCTATTTTATGTCTAAATGAAGTACTGATGCTTTATTACTCTAAGTGGCATGCACACAAAAATATTGGAAGTAAAGTATTATCAGCTGACTGCCACATATTGTTTATACAAAAATCTGTTTAATGGTTTGAAATACAATAACCTTTCTGGTAAGGCAACAGCTTACTAGAATCCTAAAGAGTACATGCAAATACATAAGCACATACTGTACTAGTATCCCTTACCAATGATCATACATGATGACATTCAGGTCAGTTTGGCCACTATAAATAAAAATAAGTTTGTAAATTCAAAACTTCACTTGCCATTGAAAACTGTGATATGGTACAGTTCTTACATCACAGTTTCTGCATAAGAATTTACTTTTTAAACTCTTCAGAAGCACAACAACTCTTCCCTCTCCATGCCCCCTGAAACATTTTATAAAATATTTTCTTTGACTAACAAAATTTTATTTAAGAACACTCATTTCAGCAGTTTCCATAAGGACTTCTCCTTGCTGCCTCCTCCTCCATCAAGACTGAAGCAAATATTAGTCAACTAATACTGAATTCCACTCCCTTATCATCCTTTCTGTTTACTTACTTGGGAACACTGCTTGTGGGCAGTGGAAGATGAGATCTGTATCACTTGGAAATTTCATATGAAGTTGAGGGAAGTTTCCCCAAATTAATTGGAAATAAGGGAAATCGAGAAGTCAGAAATCTGTGTATTATTTGTAGTACAGCACCTCAGCAGACCTATTCTATCCCTGAGAACATGACTTTTTTTTATTTTATTTTCTTTATTAATCTAATATGGTTTCTCACAATACATGTTTTGTTTCTGTTGGACCAGTCTAACAGCATACCAATCCAGGTATTGATCCAGACTCCTTCTAATGTCATCAACTGCAGCCACAAACGTGAGTAGAGATTTGATATACACTCTCCTTACTATGCATAAACTATATTAAGACTTAAAAAACTGCAGTCTTTTAAACAAAACAAAACAAAAAAATGCAGTCAGTTTACCAGACCACGTGTGTGTGTGTGTGTCACATGGAAGGGCTTTCTCCAATCCACAGGGCAGAGAAAGGGTTTAAAGAGCTTGCACGCACTACAGTGGAATGAAAGAGCTGCTCTGACTCCTACCAGAATTTCTTTCTTGTGCCTGTTGCCCTTTCTGCTTCAGATTCAGCCAATCATTAAGGCATGTAATTAGAATTAAGTTCAGGCATAGTTCCAATGACACTTGTGATTAGTTACATGCTTGAAGTCTAGCACATGCTGAATAACTTCCTGAACTGAAGCTCACGTGTCTTTTCACAACCTCTGCCCTAATGGAGATACTTTAATGTAATTTTTCCCCCCCTCCAAGTCAAACGCTTGTTGACTCAAGAAACATTCAGCTTGGGGAGGTTTCAAGTTGCTGCACCGCAGCAAACCACCACAATTACACCACATTGCTTCTTGGTCCTCCTTTGCAGTCAAAGGCAAAGCAACAGGAAAGCTGAAACAAGCCCTCTTCAGTACTTCTCATGTCCCTTTAGTGTGCCTTCAAAAGATCTGCTGTGTTGCCAAAAAATAGCCTTAAGTTTACATGATTGCAGTGCCACTCTCCCCTAAAGCATTTACCTGCAGCAGAACTGCTTGACTGCCATGTGGAGACACCTGACTGTGCTGCTTCATACTCTAAAACAAACAACTGACTACACCTGCTTCCATTTCTTCTCTTTCACCAATAGTGCATGTATTATGCACTGTAATACATTTTAAGACTAAAGATTTTTCAGGGATTGCTACATGAAGTTGATGTTGGCTTAAGGTCTCTTCCCTTTAGTTTAAAAAAAAAATCATACACGTGTCCAAAGTAAGAAAAATTAAAACATTTATTTTTCCTTTAAAAAATTCAACATAAAACTGTTTTGAGCAAATCAAAGCTAAAAGAGAGACATATTTTGTCTAAAGTACCTAAAATATTTCCCCTTTATAAAAAGATTAATAGAGAAAAGTGTATCAGCCTTATATATAGGAACCACTGAGTTTTTCCGAATGAATGTCTTTGAGAACGTTTTGCCCACAGGTTGTTTGAATTCTAGAAAAAGGTATCTTTTACCAAACTTATTCCCTTTCATCAGACTCTGGCCTCTCAGTCTGCAGAAGGGACCTCTGTCTAGCCTCTCATTTTTCCTTCTAATTTTCTTTCACCGTAATTTTCATCTTCTTTCTGTTTTTGTAATCTTGCTATTTGTACTCACTATTCTTTCCTCCCCCATATGCTGGTTTAAATATTCCAGTCCCACTGAGATTTTTATTCCAACCTCCTCCCTCATCTTCTTTCATTTCTTGGACTTTTTTTATCCTGGTGCGGTTTTTTTCCTTCTTAAAATAATGTTCAGGGAATTGAGAAACCAAAATGGCTCACATTACCACTGAGACATCTTTACATGACAAATAAATAAGCCCTTTGAATAGTGACATTCATTCTAACGGGGTGCCAAAACATTATAACAAACAGCAAAATGAACATGTGCATGCTCTTCATGCTGCTGTGGAGTGGACCACCCTTCTTCCTCACTGTGAGTCAGAGAAAAGACCAGAAGAGCAGATATGTCCCAGATTTCCAAACTGCAAAATCCTTGAGAAGAAAAATTAACTTAAACCCTTGAAACTCATGTTGGGGAGGCAGAGAAATCAGAACCTTTTTAGGGGGGGGCAAGTTGACTAATTAATTAGAGGATTACCTAAAGGCCAAGATTGTCCCAAGCATTGCACAAGCACGACTCAGCCTGTTACCTCAGAGCAAAACAAACACAATGATGAGACACAAACAGGAATTTCTTGAGGCTTTTTTAGTGAAGGGAAAGATACGGGACATAAAAATTAAAGGAGACCAGACAGACATGGTCAGGCAGCAGGGGACAAGATAGCCCAGTAGGAAAGGATGCTGACCTTAAAGACCTGTAAAGCAAAGGGAAACAAGAGTGCTGGTACACACAGCCCAGTCAGCACAAAACATGAAAACTCCAGGCAAAACTAGGGAATAATCAAACCTGAACGTGCTCCTGCTTTACATGGCATATCTGGCTGGCCTTCCCCTACAGCTGTATGACAGCTCACAGGTCTAGTTTTCATCTGGACTGGCCTCACTTCCACAGGTGGTTCTGAGGGTCCTGGGAAAATATTGTCTCAACTTGGGTCTAGTTTTTTTCCTTCTTTCAAAATAGACATCTGCTTCTACAGCTCACCTTCTGACTGGACACTGAGAAATACTCTGCCTGGAGGAGACTTTTCCATAATTGACAAGAAAAAAAGATAAACAATTATCTCCCTGATGCTCTTCTATTCCCTTCCTAGTCTTAATCATTGTGCAATTCTAATGCTATTTAATCAACACATCAGGCTGCATGATCTAGTTTCAGTATTCCAGTCTTGGCATTGGTCTGATTTTGCAAAACATCCCCTCCTCAACCTACTATAATGGGTTCACAGGCATGGTCTGGGAGTATGTATGCAGCCTGTAAACAAGGTGAGAGTGGTACTGACTGGTTTCTAGCCATTAGGAAATAAATGTACATACCAACAATGCTTAAAAAAAATCCACCCTAGGATTATTCACTAGGCATTATATTCTTATCTCAGGGCAAGTCCTCATATTCAGGTTTCCACACACAAACTGCATAAAAATTCTCTAATTAGAACCCAGCAGAGTGATGATAGTGGAATGACTGCACCAGGATTTCAAAGCTAGTAACCTAATTATGTCTCCTCTTAAAATTGAAAAGTGAATCTTGTTCAATAAAGCTATCCACATGAGACATAATGAACATCAATGGAATTTAAAAATATTTGAGGAAACATAACAATTTTTTACCATTTCGCCTACCGAGTTACTGTATTTAAACTAGAAATGCTGACAGCTGTTGCTTCTGCAGTTTAAAAGTTTGTTAGTCATTTCATTAGCTATAGGGGAAAAGAAATGCCTCACTGCAGAGTACCAGAGTACCATATTTATACATGCACGAAGTGTGAAGTGTTGCTTCAAGTCTGTTTGTGTCAGTGTACCTCCATCTTGACTCCCTCACTCTCCTACAATTCCAAACTTTGCTTCTATTAGCAGAAGCTGCTAAAAATTAGCAGAGGCGGAGTAGTGGCTGAATGAAGTATTTTAAAACATTTTAACCTACAGCTGGTGACTTTTCCTAGAACTTTGCTAGGGCTATAAATAAAATATCTAATGCAAGTCTCTCAGAAAGTCTGAAACACATAGAAATTCAAAATAGTAATATAAAATGAACATTAGACTGCCAATTACCGCACTTGCCTTTTAAAGTAAGTCCTTGGTCTGCCCCAAATCAAGAAGGCTCACTGTAAAAGTAACATGTTCAGTTCTACTATAAAATTTTTGTAATGCCTTAACACACTATTGCCTTTGTCATAAATACAGAGGTCACACTTGGGGCTGCCTTCCATCTTGGAAGCGGTGCTAGCGTGGGAGAGGTTGCTGCAGGCAGACCACTGATGGCAAGTTCACTGTTAGAAATGGCAGTGAAATGAAAGAAATCCCTTAAAAATTACACCCTTCTAGTTCTAAAAAAGGCATAAAACCAAGGAATTATGGAAAATGATGCAGTATTACATTGATGTACTTTCCATTCCCTGCTTCTCTACATTTTCAGAGGAGCAAGAAAGGCCACTAAACTGATGTTTCAAATGTAAAATTGATGTCCAGTTATTAAAGACATGTGACTGAGCTGGCATTAGAAAACAATGGTGATAATCGTGGTGATCTAGTGATTTGAATAAGCATAAGTCAACCTCCATATGTCATTAAAACACCCTGGCTCTGATCACTCTCCCTCTTGACTTTCTTAAATTTATGTGGTCACTGCAATAGCTTTAAAATCATGAGCTTATTGCAAGGTTTACTTTCATTTATAAGGTCTAAAATTAATAGCATGGGTTACAGCTCTTGGAATATTTATTGCTTAGAACCTGAGCCACATCTGCAGCCCAGTATTTTTCCAACAGAACAATACCGTATCTGCTCAATGTGCGTGTGAGGACAGCATTACACCCTGAGTCAACTCAGCCAACAAAACCCACCATGTGGACACAGCTATGCCAACAGAAGCTTTGTCCAGCCTGTATCAATCAGGGAGGAAATGTAATTACATTGTCAAGAAAACTTGAGACATATATTATTTTCAGTAGATAACACTTGACTTAGATAGCCAATTTCAACACTGTTAACCTTTAAAGGAAATAACTATTTCAATGCTTGGAGTGCTTAAGACAGACAAGAGGGAAAAGCACATCTTGGGATTTTTCCAAAGCACTTTTTTTGACACTAAGAGTGAGGGAGATGCTGTCCATCTCCCAGTAAACAGTACCTCAAATATCCAGTTACAGAAGTCAGCTTAGACCCAAGGGACTCCCAAAGAAGTCCTCAAATAAAGAAACCAATAAAGGACTTTTTAATTTTTATTTTTAATTTTAGATCCCAGATTACACGCAGTGATATTCTGGACAGCACCTTATACATGCAAGGTTCTTTAGCAACTGGCAACTGCTACAGCAGCAACAACTTCTATTTTCAGCATTACCTCAAATACAAAGGCTTAAAATAACACACATTCAGCTGAAAACAAAGGAAATGTTAATACCTGGCTCTCTGATAATGTTTTTTACACATAAAATTCACAGTAAAGTCTTCTTTTTACTCTGTGAACTCTGAGAAAAGATGAAGACATAAACCAATGAATTCAAACCCTGGTCAAAGTACTTAATGGAAGAGCTAAAAACCGAGCCTGGGCTTTCTCTTTTCCAGTTTTGTATCACTTTTGCTCATCAAAAAACACATGCAAACATCATAATGTAAATCTATTGATGTGCTATACACACATAAGCACTTACACTGCCAGAAAATATGCATTATGAAATGTCAGTTCACCTATGAACAGGAATAACTATCAAGTATAAACAACCAAAAGCATACAGAGGATATTCCTTAGAATTAAGCTATTTGTAACATCATCTTTAACTCCACACTACACATTTAGGCTAACAGATTGGTTTAGACAATTCTCAGAAATGCAAAGATGTAGCAAAACTTACCTTCTCGTGATTTTCTATCAGGATTTCAACCACGATATTCTGAAACTTCAGGTCCATGATGGCTGCTACAGTTTCTTCCTGCGGCCTCATTAAGGTTGGTCCAAACACTACCCCTAGGTTTGCCACAGTCATTAGATTCCTCTTGGCATGCTTTGAAACGCTTTTGGAAAAGAATTGAAGGAAAAAACAGGAAATGGGTTATGAAAAATTTCCATTACTGTTGGAAACTGCAGTCTACAAATGAAAACATTACGTTTCCTTAATCTATGTTTTAGAAGTTTGGTTTTTTGCGGAGTTTCTTCAAATAAAGTATTACTAAATTCTGGAAAACTGAAAAGCCATTCTTCCACTGGCAATTTAAAAGCCAAACCAGTCTCTTACTGAACTTAACTATATAAAACGCACTGAGCCTTGGACCAGGGCAAGTGTGAAACCAACTTAAATTTGCTAACAGATCTCCACTATTCCCTTTGCCAGAATTTGCAAAGAGAAAGTATAATGTTCCCTTTCTCACTTCAATCAAGCCCTCAACTGCTGGCAGGAGTGCTAAAGTAAATACTTATATGGCTTCATTAAGGTATTAGATTTCTGCCTTTCCCGCCAAAACACACACAGCATGAGTCAAACGTCTTGTCTGCTTTTGCACGTTTGGTTCTTGGTATTGTGTGTGACAGCATCGAATTGGGCTCTGGCTCCAGCCACACTTAACTAAGGCCCTTTGTAGTTAAACTAAGGCAAAGACAAGAATTCTGACAAGGTAGGAAAGCAGGTCATAACACTCACTTCGCTAAATGTTTCACCAAGATTTCCAGCATCTCTTTGTTCTTTTCTGGCAGTTTATGGACCAAGAAGTGAACAGCATTGACTCGAGATTCGGGACTCCCACTTTCTACGGGACACAGAAATACATAACTATCTCAAAAAATAAAAATAAAATCCCCAGAAACACAAGCCTTCTCCCACCCCTGCATGGAAACATACTGCACACACTTTGCTTCACCACTTATGTATCTCCAAACATAGTAATACTGAACATATGTGCTTTGTTTTCACAAGTAACATTGTTCTAGAATTCTCAACTTATTTGCTTATTTTGAGAACTCATCTTTCAATCCACCTGCAAAAGGATGCCTTTGTTCATCTATTTTTAAAAACCGACAGACGCAGCAATTGTTTTGCTGCATTGGATTCATCTGCTCACAAATCTACTGCAAGGTGAGGAGCGATGTTACCGGGGGCCACAGAGAGGAACTGTACTACTTTACATTTTAGCATCATTAACTGATTGTCCTCATGATTAGAATTCAGTTTTGTTGGTACTGTGCAGCTAATGATACTGCATTTATGTTACTTGCACTGGAAACTGCATAAGTTAACACAGGCAAAAGATTTATACGCTTAGAAAATCTAATGACCTCTGAAGACACAGAAGAATAAACACGCAAAAAAACCCTACTGAAATTACTACGACAAAGGCTCTGAATAACAGTGGAATCCATCTCTAGTACAGTACAAAAATAAAAATAAGCAAAGAGCTTTTTATTTTTGTCTGTTGCAAGTAGAATAATTTTGGCCCCTACAGGTTTCACTGTACACAGATGAAAACAAGAATCCGTAAAAGATGAAAAAAAACCACCTTCCTATTTCTCAAAGTTGCACTAAATCAAAAATTACATCTTAGCAGTGGTTACAATGAGAGAAATGGAAGTATTTCCATTGTCTACAATAACAATTACTAGAAGGCACAGAGAGAGAAAAGTTTAGAACCTATTCTGAATGCAAGAAATTTTGACACCAGGACCACTGACCAGGTCCCATTTTACAAAGCAAGTTTGATCGCTAAATGTATTTCATATAAAATACCATCATATTTCTTCAGTGCATATTGCTTCAGGGTTTTTTTTTTCTTTGCACATTGCTACAGATTTTAGGGCTGTGTTTTATTCTTTTGCAGTGAACACCTCTGCACAGATTGCAAGAGACAAGGCTCCCAAAAAGCAAAACATTTTACTTCTAGTGAGCTAATCAAAATTCCGACAGCCAGAAAAATGTAGGCCTTCTTTAAAGCAAGACTATTTCACATATATGTGAAATCAAAAACTCTAATTAAAGAATGGCTAAGCAACTTAATCACAAGATACAGTCGAAGCTCAAATAGTTTCAATCTGGACCGATATGTATAAAGAAAACAAAATCGAAAGAACGTTTTAATTTTGGCTCCTCCCCCAGTAGCTTCAGAGAAAAGGATATTCCTTACTATTTCCAGTGTTGCTGGTTTTTTATAGTCAAGATAGGAAACAACATTGACTACCTATTTTTAAGTATACCGTAACTCAGATCTGCAATGCTGATTAAATTTCCCTCCCCAGAATCAACTCCCCTACGGAATTGTTTACTACTTATGAACACTGCACTGTTTAAAAAATGTAACTTCAACTGAATTCCCTTATTGAAAGAGACTATAAAATAGAGAAAGAAAAATAAACTGAGAAACTGCTGGCAAAACTTCGTAAGTCAAGAAATTATTTTAACACTTTCCAATACAAACGGGAAGACTCACCATCTAGGTAAGGATGTTGAATTTTGTTTAAGCACTTGGCCTCTCGCATGTGCTTTGGCAATGAATTTCCTGAGCTAATTCTCATTTTGAATTTAGGACCACAAGCAAACACATTCTGCAGTCCTGGAAAGTCATTATAGCAATCTGAAGATGATAAAGCAATTGTCTCAAAGTTTATTTTAATTTTGCTTTCCACAGTTTGCCAGAAGTGCTACAGGCTGGAAAGAAAATCAGCTAAATATCTGTTTGATACTTAGCCAGAAATTTTCTTCCACAGTTTCCCTCTATTCTCTTCCAAAAAAATTCCATGTACACTAGATATCATGTACAGCTACAAATGCTGTTGTGTCTTCTCCAAGTCTGTATTTGAACTACCACAGTGTAATCTGGCCGGTTCTTTTCTTTCTTCTACTAATACATGAGGAACATTCAAGCCATCCTGAATACAGAGCTAACAAGGCACTGAAAACAAGGGTCAGGCAGCTGTGCTCTAAGGACTCAAATGAGCTCAAATTAGTGTATTTTCTTTTACTAAGCTTCATACTCTTTATAAATGGAAGGCAAAAAAAAATATCACAGATTAAGTAGATGTTCATCATTACACAATTAAGACAATAAGAATGAATGTTTACAATGGCTATCCAAAATTCTTCCATAAAAATTAAAACTGCTCTACGCCGTCCCATTACATGTGACACATACTAGAACTGAAAACTGGTTAAAACCTACATATTTTTAAATAATTTATTATTTCTTGTTCCTGTATTTTTACTGTGTTGTGGTATTTTTCTGAAATTGCATTTGCAGAGAGCTCCTAAGGTCACAACAGTACAACAGCAAAAGATTTCTATTTGAACTACAGTCATTTATTTACTGGCAGGAACGATGAATTCTCCATGCAACTCATATGTCATCAGTGGCTCTGGAAGGCTTCTGTAAAACAAGGATGACATAATAAATTTAACTATATTGTCTTCTATCTTTATTTACTCTAAGCAGGAAACCTTTTTAACATTCAGTAGTATAATCCTTGTACTGGAAGTAATCATTTTTACAGGGGCTGTTGAATTCAGTGGTTTCCAGCACAAACAGAAAACTAGGTATTATCAGGAAAATAAGACTAAATGCATCCATTCACCTCCTATGAGATGAAGTGATGCCTCCAGTCTATGATAAGGTACCTTTCCCAATTACAACACCAAGGCTGTTTCTCAGCTGAAGAGTGCACACATATACTGTGTAATTAATTCTTCATTAGTGTTTCTAAAATACTAAGATTCACAACTCAGCGCCTTACTGGAAGGACACTAAGGTCCTACAACAGTTAAGTTGACTTAACAGCAGCCATCCAAAATTCTAAAGTATTTCAAATGGAATAACCAAAATTGAAAACTTCAGTCCTCAGTGAAAAATGCATTGAATAAAAGAAATCAGAGTTAAAACATCAGAGTTAAAACCTTTAACACAACAACAACCCCCATCACTACCAGACTTGAAACCATTTATTAACTGATGTTTATGAAATATTGGAGTAAACACTCAGATGGGAAGTACTGTAGGGAATAAAAAACTTCATCATGTGCACTTTTTTCTTTTTTTTTTTTTAATTCTTTTCTACACTCTGTAAGACTTGTTCTGCAGCATTCTTTGATATCAGTTGTAGTAATATTTTCTTTTAATAAAAATAGCAGATTAAAAATACTGTATTTGTGTTACACTACAAGAGATACACCGAACTTCTACGTTTTATGATCCCAGGCAATTTAGGAAAATAACTTGATTGGGAATTGGCAAAACCATTTAAATAGAGAACACATTTAAAATTCTTATTTAAAATATTCGACACTCAAAATATTATCACTATTGCAGAACATCAGAGCAAGGGTCAGAAGGGAGAGGAAAATATTAAAAAATTCCCAACCTTTTCATTCTACCACACTGAAATACAAAAAGGCAAAAATTTTAACAATCTCAGCTAACTTTCAGCAGCAGCTCTTAGCAAGTTGACTAACAATTCATGTCTGAACCATCAGTGAAATGCTTATATGTCTAACACAAAAATATCTTGAGGCTTGTCTTGTGAACATGAGTACTAGTGTTTCTACATAATTTTGCTTCCCTCAAGACAAATAAAAAACTGGTATTTGCACAAAATGAACTTCTATTCTAAAATATAGGAAATATAAGTAACATAGCATAACACAATGCATAGGAGAATTAGAATAAGAATTCATAGTCTAAAAAATGAATAAATGAGAGAGAGACTTACCGCAGATATTGCTTCATAGCACTAGTAATTGTCTTTACTTCCCAATCTACAGGGTTTTCCAGGTCAACTTCATTGCAGGTTTTTGCATCTAGAAAATAATCAGAAAGAAAAGAGGGATGTGAATAAAGGGAATTCTAAACCAATATGCCCTACATGAACAAAAACACATTGAATTTGAGCATGTATTTGCTCACATAAACACAGAAGCAGTACATCCTTTTTATTATCAATACTAAGAAGACTTAATATCCAAACCCCTTTATATACTCTATTTCCATATTTTGTTCTTAGAACTATTTACTGCTAATTCTTTTCTTTAATGAAGGATTAAAAATCACTTCCATGTAAGAAGATCTCTATAGCAATTGAAATTTTCACACCTTTAATTAAACAGGCCCATGCACACAAACACAGAAAGATGTACAAAAATGGTTTAGAAAAAAGAAAAGACCCTCTAAGCACAACTTAGCTTTTCCTCCTTTCTTTCATTATTTAAAGTGCAAGTACACTAATAAATATTTTCAAATTTTCTCCATAGTTTTGCCTGTAAACTGTCGATGAAAACAGTTTACTGCCAAAGTGCAGCATGACCCTCTATATTGCGTGAAAACCTTTAAGAAGAGGTGCTTCAAAAGTAAAAAAAAAAAAAAAGACTCTTTGCTGTCAGTAAGTTTTGTCTACAAGATGGCCTGAATGTTTCGCCCACAGGACAAAAAAATACTCGTTGGCTTGACCATTTGTCAGGTTCACAGAACTCCCACCTTTTACCAGGTTAGTTGGTAGAGTCTTGTAACAAGACCGGTCAAACTGAATAGTTTGTCTGATTGACCCATAAGGTTAAAGAGTTTTTGACAGAAGACAGAAAACAACACAGCACACTGGAATGTTGTGCAATCAAAAAAAAACCTTTTTGACCTCAAAACCGGAATCAAGAGCTAGCTGACGTGAGAGGATCACATGTATACGGCCAGACTAGCCCAGTGTATTTGCTAACTTAAAGGGCTTGAGCTTCTCTTATTATTACTGCTACATATTTCTGTCAGTCATTACAGTGAACTGCAGCAGTAGCTGACACAGATTACGTGTTGACCAGTTCATACAATTCAGAATTCATTTGTTACTTGGCTTGTCAGACAAACGACAGACCCATCTAAAAAATCAAATTAGGATCCCTGATTAAAGGTGCAGTCCTTTTACTGGGACTAAATAATTTTATTCTAAAAGCTGTGCCAAGCAATTATTTCTGTAACTGAATATTCTCCCTCATTATATCAATTATTTAAATCTCATTTTAAAATACAAGTCAGATAACATTTTCTAGCAAACTGTTACTAGACAACCACCACCCAAACTACTCAAGATTGTCACAGGAATAAGCTTCTTTTTCCCTCTTTTTTAGCATGCTAGCTGTTTCCATGTTCAAATTCTCTTTTTTGAGAAGAAAACCTGTCTACTGAATTGATTAAATAAAAACTGCCATCACATCAGAAACTGGCAAAATCTATGGGGATTTTGTCACTGAAACACTATGTAATATCCATTTTTTAAATAGCTGCTTCATAATGATCTACCTCCTTTACATTCAAAGTATGCACTCTGTTCATTGAAATTTGTTGATGAATTTCGAGAGGAAAACAACAAGCATCTGAATTCCAAAGCAAGCCTCTTGAAATAAAAAATAGAAAGTATTGTTGAAACATTTCATTATCTCTTGGAGAACAAAAGAAAACAAAAAAAAAAACTGGCCCTGCTACCAACCCCCAGGAACCCCAATTTGACTGTAGAAGCCATCAAGGCTTAAAGACTTTTTCCACTTTGGGTTTGACAGTTGCTCTGTGCTCCACCACCCAACGCATTTCACTGTGCCTGCTTCACTTTTCCCCCCTACTTCAAACACCCCAGACCATTATAAGAACTGGATCTTCAATCAGAATTAAAAAAAAAAACTACTCTACTAGTTTTCATGTTACTTGTTCACATAGCAGCCACTGTGCACTGAATGGCAACTTTACGCATATAAAAATAACTGTGCACATTTATGAAACAGCTTCTGACAGATCAGCTCTAAATTTTATGCAAATCTTTCTGACAATAAGGGAGCCAGAGTTTATAAAAACAGTCCAGTTCACTAAACTAGGTTAGGAGGAGACTCTCTCTGCTTTCATATGCAATATGCCCCACTGTAGTTCTGTATGCACTGTCATCTACTGTATATAAAACAATAAGGAATTTGGTGTAACTGTTTTGGAATCTGCTAGTTTTGAAAAGGTAGAAGCACCTGAAAAGTCTGGCACCATGACAAGTCTGGCATTTTTCGCGCCAGAGAGTATCAGAAATCAAACCTGAACTCATCAGTAGAAACTGCAAGTCCTCAGCAGTCACTTCCCCACAAGTGATGGGCTGTATGAAAGCTGACCTGTGGAGTGGTTTGTATGAAATCTGTGTAGGCAGTGTATGAAATGAACCACATCAGATCTATAATCAGATCATAGATCTAAATCTATAGATCACAGACGAAAGAGGAATCCATCCCTGACACATTTCCAAAACTGAGACTCCTGATGGCTGACAACACACTCTGCATTGCTTAGAACAGATACCCAAAATACTGGAAGTTCTAACTCTGTACCTCTGTTTACAATGAGATATTCCGTTATTTTAACATTTTCCCTTAAAAGATAATGACTGCTTTCCTTAGCAAATGCCTCTCTTAAATTTAAACAAGATCATTGCCACAAAATAGATCATCATAGCACAATGCCAGTTACAGATAACTTCAAAAACTAAGTTAATTGAAAAATTAAGGTTTTTTTTTTTAAAAAAAGAAAGAATTCTATATTTAATTGTTGAGCCTTTTTTTACAGAAGACTGAGTTTCACTAGATTTTTGCATTACAGATGAAAATCTATGCAGTCATAGTATTAGAAAAGCATACATTGGTCTTCTCAGACTCTCTTGACTCTTCATGTACTTTCCAAAATTCTATAGAAAGTATTCTGAAAAAGAGACAAAACTAAATGCTATTATGTCCCTGGTTACCTTTAGGAAGACTTTTTTTGCACACTGGGCCTTTCCAACTGTGAACCTCATGGTCAATGACAGGTAGCTTAAAATACTTTGAAATCTTATCAAACATTTTAAAATATAGAAAGTTAATATGAGGTTTTTATGATTCTGAAAAAAATCTTTCATATAAAAAGGTATCTAAGAGTATGCCCAGAGACAAAGGATTAAAGATTAATCAGTCATTTTAAATTCTCTGTACCACTGTATATCAAAAAGAAACCCTCTTTATTCTTCTCTGAGGACAGACAGATAAAGAACACAGATAGGATCACTTTCAACAAATCATCAGAGAAGAGCACCTGCTTGCACCCTAACTTTTTCCTGTTCAGTATTTTGCCTTGTCTTGATACCACTGTACTCTTCCTATGTCAAGTAAATATATGAATCTTGGGAACGACAAAAAAAATGTTTTTGATTTAAAAAAAAAAAATAACTAAAAGCAGATGCTGGAATCCCCAGTAAACTCTTCCAGCTGCTACTGAACCACTGGCAACCTGAGTATATTTAATTTGGATACCAATAATGGCAACAAGGAAAATCCTTCTGCCAGACCTGCATGCCCAAGCTAAGCCAATAAGTACAAAACTGAGAAGCACCTTATTATACCAAATACATTTAATTGAGACTCCCTGAGTGACACCACATCAATTCTTCCTATGGTCAGTGGCTAAAGGTGGTTATTGTTTACTGAGGCTAACTCCAACACAGGGCCAGGAGCTGGACTTGATGAACCTGATGGGTCCCTTCCAACTCAGCATATTCTATGAACTATGAGAATCTGTTATAGATCAGTCATTTTTATTAATCCCAGTTCGTATTTCCAAAAAGAGCCTTTTTTCTACAATACTTTAAAGATATAGGCAGGTTTACGTGCACTAATGGAGTACTTCAGGGTGCTGTTAATATTGATTAAAGTAAGACATCATAAATTAATATTTAGCAAGGTCATTATGACAGATTGATATGACATGCAGGTCCTCAAGCCTCAAGATGTCTTATCATTTCTGAAGAGACAGCCTGTTTGAAAAAATAAAGGAAGGAAAAGAAAAAGTCTTACAGGTGGCACTGAACTGACAGCAGCATATAATATAAAAGCGCTTTGTCATTCACATAATGTCTGGGGTAATGAAATGAATTCACTTTCTGGCTTCCTCCAGTTTGCAGTGCCAAAGAACACTGTGTTATCAGCACAGATGGAGCATGCATGGTTCTGGAGAAGAGCCTGGTGCAAACTGCAAACAAGCTTCTTTGCATACCAATGAATCCCTGAGAATCAGACCTTTGCTGTCAAGTGACAGGTTTGGAAGCTCTATAAAAATGAACTAATCCCAGTGGTCTTGTCTGACTGCATGTACTGTCAGTGCTCAGGACAAGAAATGGGGAAACACGGCACATTTTGCAGTCATGGCCACTACTTTGGTGAGAGAGATCAGGCAGATGAGGGATTTCATCCAGGTGCCAATACTTTTTTTTTTCCCCCTAGGGACAGCAGAGTGGCAAAAGAAGTACAGTCACTGGGATTAAAGATGCATCAAAATTTTCAGAAAAAAAAAGGGAGAAAAAAGTCGCTGAGAATTATTTTAGCTAACTAGGTACATAAAAGAGCCTAAGACTAACCACACATAAGAGCTAAGTTTATAAAAACAAATCCTTTCTCCATCTGTCTCCTGCCTTGACACATAGTTATTATTAATACGTATATCATATTCCTCCTCTTAAGCCAAAGAGCTCTTTGCCAGTGGGCTTAAACTAAATGTCTGATTTTGCACAGTGATTAACTAAAGACATGCACGGGCGTGTACACCTGTACATCCTAGACAAGGGAGAAGGAAGGTGGAAACTTCAAACAATGAAGCAATAAGCTTCAAGCTTTCTTGACTGGGGTATTTTGAATTTTCTGTTCAGTCTTCAACTTAGGCTGCTTTAATCTCACTTCCATCAACCTTGCACGAAGCCCATGATTTGCTCCTGCAAGTCCCATAGCAGTTCTCTGAGTGCATTCCTACCAACTAATCTAGGTCTTTCTAAACTAGGGGAACTTAAAATGATATGGTGATTATTTGCATGGACTAAAGCAAACTAGATTTGGCACATATAAAGAACAAGTACTAGTACTTTAGTTTTAAAAACTAAATATTGACAGTGAAACAGCATGAAATAAAATATTGAAAAAATATTTGTAAAATAGAGGCATACCCATCAACAAACTCAGAAGTCTCTGGACCTTTGAACTCACCCCCACAACTCTGTACAGTCCTTGGTCATTTATACCTATTAAGCAAAAGGAGAAATAAAAAAAAAAGGGCATGAGATCAACCACAGTCAAATTTAGCATTAAAATTTTTCCCCAGGCAACGAATTCTCCTCAAAGACAGACAGACTAAGCAGTAGCATTAGCAGTCCTGAGAACAATGTTATAAATAAAATATTACAAAAATCCATTCGTTGTTCTGTGTTTTTAAGATAAGTTCCTGTTATGTTTTGATAAAGGTTTCATGTGCCTCGATTACACTTCAGAAACTAGGAGTAGAAGCAAGCAGGGATAAACCTTTGCTTGAAAAAATACATAAATAAACCATTGTCTGTTTTCAAATTTTTTAACTTACATTTTGGATACATCAGCATCCACATTCTGACAATGCAAGAACTGAACCAACAAATGCTAAATTAAGATTTCTTTAATAAATTTAATTTTACTTCTTTTTTCCCCCAATATGTGGCGACAAAAAGAGTTTGGATGAAGAAAAATTTGAGCTTATTCCCAGTCCTCAAAACCAATGCTTTTTCAAGGTTGTAAATGCTTTCCATTTACGATACAAGGCCTCATTCCAACCCACTGTGGTCCACGCAGTAGTTACATCCAGAGGCACCACCACAGGTTACTGAAAGCAGTACTTCTGGTTTTGTTTGGGATGAATAGATTAGCCATAACCAGTATAGTATTTTCAGTCCTCTACTCCCATTCTGCATGGACACTGGACCACTTTCCTGCCGTTCCTCTGAGCCCTTCTGTCCCTTTTGCACACACTCACTTCTCTACTACCCCTTTTCTTCCCTTGCTTTTGCTTTCCTTTACAACACCCAGTTTTATCCTCAGGGAAGTAAAACCATGAATATAAATTGAAGGAAAATGAGAGGGAGAGAAGGGGCAGGGAAGAAAAAGGGCAAAATAAGGTATGTCTTTGTCTGATGCATTTTTTCAGAGCCCATATAGTGGGAGGTAAAATATTGCAGTCCTGAAGCTGACACAGATGTTTGAGAGGCCACATAATAAGCAGCCAATCTACAAACGCAACCATACTCTACCTTCATAATCACATTGGCCTGGAAGAGTAGAAATGACACAAAATACCTGTGTTTCCACTCCAAGGAAATCTTTTCAAATAACAGATTATGTGGTATTCTTATTCAAAATATCCTTCAACAAAGGAAGACTTGTGGAGAATTCCCAGCTTCAATACCAAGCTGTTCCAACCCAGAGAAGGAAAATTAAAACCAGTCATATGAGAAAAAGTTTCTTCCCAAATAAATATTAGATGAAGTATGTAAAAATCATTAGCCTTTTAATGAATTACTGTCAGACACAGCCATAATACACAGCAATAATTCTCAATATGGTAGAGGGAACTTGGCATTTTTTACCTACTCCTCCTGCCTAACCATGCTAAATCTTTTCCTTCTTCTCTCTGCAGCCTCCTCAGCCATCCCGGAACTTTGAGCCTGCTGAACTAGTCCTCCCTGTTAGCACTGCTCCTTCCTCTGTCCCAGCAGGGAGTTGACAGGCCAAGGCTGCAGCTTGGTTGCTCCACCTGGGCAAAACCAGCCCTTTTCTCTCCCCGGGATGCAGGCACCACTGTAGTGGTGCTGAGTCTTAAGCTAGATGTCATGTTCAGAGCTGGCTTTATTTTACCTGTGGTTATCAAAAAACACAACTCTAGAGTATGCTCATAGTTTAGCTGCGCACAAAAGAAAGAACTGAAAAAAACTCAGCTCTGTGGCCACAATATTCCTCTCAAAATATGAAGTTATCAACCCAACCAAATAAGTTTTACATTGATCCCTAGAACAACTGTAATAGCATGCTATACACCACTTGGAGACACACACAAAAAAACCCCAAAACCCAAGACCAACAACATAGTCCTTAATACATTCCAAGGATGCACTAGAAATCTGTCCTGAGAGCAGCAATTACTTTTTACTTCAAAGGTGTCCAGGAAAATTCTGGTACCAGAGTAACATCAAGTTTTTTAATGCTTTGCCAAAATGCATCACACTTTTTTTATACAATGACACCACAGGACAAGCCTTCTGCATCATATGCAAGATGCTAAAAAGCTGAATAAATACTGTCACACTCAGCTTTTGCTTATCTAGGAAGTTGATTCGTGACTTCCTGTGCTTCTAACAATAAAACTGGGGGGAACCAACTGTGCTGCCCCCAAACATACATTTACGGGCTTAAAAGTAATTAGGTCAAACCACAAAAACTAGTGCTTGGTATTAAAACAGACATGATATGCAAAAGTTTCTGAAATAATGGCAGTATAGAAACCAAGACAATCCTCCAGCAATAATCATGAGTCTGTGATAGTGATTATCAGATATGCAAAAGTTTCTGAAATAATGGCAGTATAGAAACCAAGACAATCCTCCAGCAATAATCATGAGTCTGTGATAGTGATTATCAGATAATTGATCGGTTTCAAATTCATCAACCTGAAAAAAGCACAGCTAATTGCTAGCAGACATCAAGGAGTGCAAAGAGGCATTAATATTTCAACACAGTTTTAGATGATACCTTTAAACATACTTTTGAATGATGTTTTATTTAAAATATACAAACCCGGTTTGAAACGGAACGATTTCTGATTTAATCTGCACATTTCAGATCTTCAGCACATCCAACACTGATAATGCCTGGCATTTACAGAACACAATTGACAAGATGACTCACTGCAAGGAATAGCTCACCACTGACTGAAACGCTGAAGGGTTCAGACGCTGTGTCTGCCGGCTCAACCACTATTGGCAACTCCGAGCGGTAAAGCCCCGCAGCACAGTTTCCTTCATATTTACATTATCTCACAAGATGCTTGGCTGTCTGATACCGGAATTTGGCACAGGTACACAGTTTGGGAAACATGCTTAGAAATATAAGGTATTGTAAGCAAAACAGTAATCTATACCATTGTAAGCAAGGTACATAGGCAAGTTTACTTTGTGACTGGCGTTGTACGTGAGGCTGACACGGACTTGTAACATAGCTGCAAATACAACTTTTTATATCAAACTCCATAGCACGGCAACAGCCATACAAGTGGCGCTCTAAACTCAAGGTAATGCCAGATTTTTTTTTTTATTATTATTTTTTTTTTGTTATGTGAAAAGGTTTTCTACTTCCTCCTCACCGTCTATTCTCCGTCTCAGGAGCAGACAGCCTGGAGACTCAGCTCAATGCTGCCATCTCTCTCTGCAGCTCAGATTAGCAGCTACGGTAGTTCTGAACTCGACAAACACTGCTCTGGCAAACACTTTACCTACCACATCCCCACAGAAGGTACGACCAACTACTTGCACGCAAAAACACGCACAGAGTCTTTAACACCGACATAAAAAGCTCCTCGATGCTTTTTAAACATTTACCCTGTTGTATAATTCTCAGTAGCTAATTCTAAATTAAATACTCCAAACAGAATCCCAAAATGCTCTCTCCAAGACAAAACATAGGTGTGCATCCAACCAGCATTGTGTTCCATACAGGAGAGACAGGATGCACATCCTGGTGCCTCAGCATCTCCTACCAGGTAAAGCACAGCCAATGTCTTATAAGGCAATGCTGAACCAGAAGCTCACATGCATTTTAACCAAGGCACTGCTTTTGATGCTTCTAATTCATTCAGAGCAAATAATTTCCTTCTTGGCTTTATTAAAGGGAACATAACTGAGAAAAAAATTATCCAGCCATTGACAAGTTTATGCTCAATATCTCTGCTGTGCTCTTCTCTCTCTGAATACCAGACTACTTCTGCTATGACATGACAAGACTATTCTCAGTTTCCACCCACACTAGACTGTCCTCTCTTTCCACCCACGCCAACCTCACACCCATTATGATTAAAAGAGATAAAAACATGGCACACAAGCACCGTCTCTGAAGAAGCATCTGTCCTGTTTTCTTCTGCTGAACATAACTTGCCTTTGATATATTATCATTAAAGTAAAATAACCAAGTAGAAATGTTTTTAAGAATAAGTACAGGTATAAAATCCTGCACCCTGAAAGATGGATTTTCTTCATCGTACAATTATTTGGCCAAACTCTTGAGGCAAACAACTGAATGCTCTCCTGGCATTTGTTTAGCGCAGCAAACAGCAGCAGAAGGTCCTCTAAAGGTTTTTTTGGTTTGATTTTGGGATTTTGCTTGTTTTGGTTTTAAATGCAGTTGACGTTAAGTTCACAATCAGTAAACAGAAAATCATCAACAACTGCTTGGAACGTAATGGACAAATCAAGCTTATTGAAACAGAGCTAAGTGGATACTGAGTTCCTGGAAGAGAGTATCTCACCTAAATCCATTCTTGAAACCCTGGGAAAAGAAATATCAATCAAATGTGGATTTATGTTTATTTCTTGAATACTCTCCAAAACAAAGTTAATAGATAGAAGTCTTTTCCATTGGAAGAAATTACCACACTCTGCTGACTGCAGGCCTCCTTTGGTAACTTTAATTCTCTTCCAACTATGCTGAGAGGCAGATCCCACTACAGGGAGACATGTCTCTAACCCATGAAAGCTCACCATCTGTCTTGAACAAGAGGGTTACACATAAATTTTGCATCTTCTTATATGCCCCTAAATGAAGGCATAAAGGGCAGAGTGGACTTAAAACTTCCACTCAGTTTAGCCTACCTACCCACAGCCAAGAGAAAAAAGAAACAAAACATTTTCAAATAGCTACTTCATGAAGAAAGTGTTCACACAATTTCCACAGTTATGTTCTTGTTTTGCTTTCCTTGCAGGGTATCAGAGAAAGAAGGGAAAAAAAAAAAAAAAGACTACTCGAAGAAAACTATAGGAACACACTTACAAATAATAAAACAAAATATAGTGTACCATAGACCAAAACTAGCCTTTCATTACATGACCACATGCAAGTCTTTCCATGAAATCTGCCTCACCCACTGCAAAGAGAAGATCTATACTGAAGCAGGGTTTTACAGAGAAGGCAACTTATCTGTAGGACACCAGCTTTATCTGCAATGTTTCCCAGCTGAAATATTCAGATTGTAAATGCCAGTAACTGAAATTTAAAGTGATGAGACAGGCAAACCTTATCTGAAAAATATTCAAAAGAACAGAATGAACAAAAATAACACCAGACAGAATATGGTCTAATCTGGAATAACATCTTTAATGCATCAGACAGGGCTGATACAAAAAAGCCGAAGAGAAAAAGGATTTCAGATATTTCTTACTGTTTAAATGCAAAATTCTCAGTATCACAAAGGCTGCTTGGTCTTACTAATAATATTGTATAGTAAGTGTATACATAGAAAATACAGTTTTTCGGTAATGCCCTGCACTGACAGCAAGTATGAACAACCCATTCTTCTGTTCAGCTATCTTATTTAAGCTGGACAGTGATACAAAGAAAGATATAAGTATTCTGCCCCGTGCAATGTCAGATCTCTAGGAAAAAACAGATACAATTCCTGAAAAACCCTCAGTCTCCCCTTTGGGAGTGGAAAGCAAGGTCAGCATTTTAGGAGAAAAACAAAATGCACACAGAGAAATTTCAATATCTCTTTTAACAAACTAAGAAATATACAGCAACCAACCACCTATTTTCATCTCTTCGCCTCTTTTCTTTAAACAAACACAACAAAATAAGCAGGTTCTCCACACAATACCGTGTACAATGCACTGAGCTTTAAGAGTGGCTGGTCACCTCAAGTTTCAACATGTCCATACAAGGACTGTTTTCTCCTCACAAGGCAGTGATATCAAGAGTTGATGCCACCCAGTGCCCAAGTTACACAGGGTCTGTACAAAGCCTCTCCACAATCAATCCAAACTACTTCTTGAATACTGTCTGCATACTAACCTCTCTCTTCCATCTCCAATTTTGGGAGGTACAACAATGAGGATATGCAACAGTAATCCTGGCAGCATGTTTGTCTCTGGTGTGATACTAACTCCACCAAAAGGACTTTGATACTTTTTGTAAGTCACTTGCCTGCTCAGCTCCTGTTCTTTCGTCTTAAAGCAACTAAACAGAAATGGAATTCTAAAATAACTTAGCCTGTTCAAACGCCCAGCAAAGGTACAGGAACTGCCTACAAGACACAGGTTTCTCTTTGCTGTTGCACACAAACATTGGCTGCCTTTGTCAAGAGAGGTGCTATTTCCTGCTTGTGAGCACTTCTTGAAAATACATCTCTTGAGGGAAAGCCATACACAAAAGACTGGGACTGGACTCCTGACCTGGTCAGTGTAGTCAGTGAAATGTCTACTATGTAAAAGTCTCTTCCAGAGATCTACAGGACACTTTATCACACAAGCCTTCTTCAAAGAGCAGACCCTTCAAACAGCTTCACCCTCTTCACTAACAGGTTGGGTTGATCATTACCTCGTGTTTCAACAGCACTGATGCACTTTTTGATGACGGTGAACCCTATTTTATCCAATTGTGCACCTACAAGACAAAAAAAAAAAGGTTTGAACAGTTTTAAAGCATCATTGCAATTATGTCTTTTCAATGAAAATAAGGCTGGACTTAATCATATAGCTAGTACTTCTGAAGCAAAACTGTAAATATTCTGGAACGGAAATACTATATCACTTTTTCTAGAAAAATTCTGCTTTTCTCTTTCACAACCCTGCCTAGCCCAGCTAAAGGCTCATTCTTATGGTAGTGGCTTCACTGAATCTGTTCACAGCAGCATCCTTTGAAGAATGGGATCTCTGATTAGTTACATATGTTGGCAGATGCAAAATTGAATTTAACAGTACTTACTGCAACATCGACAATATCTGAGAGTTCACCAAATGGGACAAGGAAGTACTTACGATGAAAAAACATAATCATCAACAGAAGGGCTTTTACTGAGTCCTACCCTAAGCCAAAGAAATTCCCACACTAAAGATACAGGACACATGTATATAATTTCACAGCAGTTAATGATCTGACTACATGGAAGCAGATGCATTAACAGGACAACAGCTGAGCTCCAGCATTCCTTTGTTGTTCCTATCTTACACTTTTTCTCTACATCAAAACTTCATTTAAATGCTTATATTGCAAAACTGCCCTTCCCCCAAACATCTGGCCTTCTTGCTCCTGGGGACCTGGTCTTGCACGATGAAAAGAAAACTCTGTGGAAAAAATTCTATTAATAACACCATGATCCAGCTTTAACCAGCAATTCAATTACTTTTTTTTTTTTAAAAAAACAAGCATAAATTGCCCGATAATAAAAGAAGGATACCTGTTTTCATTCATTTACTTAGCTAACAGAAGAAAGCTGATGTCTAAAGAAAGCCTTTTCTTCTACTTCCATTTTGGTTTATATTTTAAATGCATGCATTCAGCTTTTTTGCTGACCTTTATGTTCAGCCGCAATTGCTTTTAAAAGCACACTTACACATTCTACCAGATGTGTGCACACAGTCTGGATTAAGAAATTGTGATGCATTTACGTACAAATTCAGCCAGTTTTGAGTCAATTTCAAGCATGAAGTAAATTGGCAAAAAAAAATCAGACTGATTCTCTAGCTTATGTCCAGTGCTATAATTCTTATATATGCACTAAACTGAGTAACTGTGAAACCCCATTAATTACAAAATCCCCAAATATATTCAGAACTCAAGATTTAAGAGTAAAATATTTAATTAAGTTAAATCCACTGGAAAAAAAAACCTACCTTTGCCTTTCTCAGTTGTAAAATGTTAACAGAAATCAGCTTTAATATTAATCTAAATACTTACTTCCCTCTCGTTTTGCATTTGGTTTATTCAAATTGATGAACAGCTAAGACAAAAAGAGTAAAAAGACATAAATTATTTTAAAACTTTTATGAAATCAGTTAAAAGGCATCCCCAATCTTAATCCTCAGTAGGCACAAATACAGCTGTTTACAGCTAAAACGTATCGCAATGTTAGCTACAGCCACTGAAATTAATTGTGATTTACATGCTCCACGTTCCTATGTTTTTTGGCAGTTTCATTTCCCACAGTTGCAAGCTCACTCATATTGTTGTGAAGTGCTTTCATGAATCCTGAGACTTAACGTCCCAGTTCGGCATTCCCAGAAGTTGTAAACTTACTGGGGACTCCAGCTCAGACAACGTGTCCTGGTAATAAACACCTCTGCAAATGAAACCAGATTTAGGTAACAGTGATGTCAATAAAACTTCCTGCTACAATGCCTGGGGACAGGCATGTGGCTGTCATTGTCTAGAAAACCCCATTATTTCTGGCCCACGAGACCAATATATTTATGATTGCAAGAATAATCTACAGAGTGTTTCCATTCTACAGTTCACATCCATTTCCTTATGTGAGACAGAAATTAAGCAAATTCAAGCACAGCCTCACTCCCATTGAGAAGAACTGTTTTGATCTAGTTTAAAAAAAAATAATACCATGTAACTCACTCAAATTTTGCCATTGGAATAAAGTATGCCAGCATAAGACTAAGTGAACATGCTTATACTAGACATTTTCTAGAACACCAATATTATCATTGCAATGGGAAACCTTTTATAAAAATTGATGCTGTCATTACAATGAAAAATATCTCATATCAGCATTAGCAGTTATCCACACTGAGCTTTACCAAGTTACTCATCTCTCCTGAGTTTTATTTCACTTTTATTCTTTATTCATTGAATCTATCATTTTGCAAACTACATAATCCCAGTTTACTAAAGTATAAATGGGATCAGAAAGCAGAGGGTGAGAGAATTCTCCATTATACTATTAAAGAATACTTAAAAAATGACAGTTACAGCTTCTTTTCCATCCAAGGCTTCCATCCATAGCTTCCTGTCTTCCTCAGAAAATGCCTGCATGGTCACAGGAACTCCAGGCCTGCAAATGTACCAACAACAGAGAGTAACTGCACTCACCAGCAACCAAAAAATTCTTGTCAAAGTCTACTTCCAACTACAAGCAAAAGCCCGTTGTATTAAAAGTCAGGAAGTTTGTTTGTTCATTTTTTGCTTAATAACTAAGCACTGCTCACCTTGAAAATAAAAGGTGTAGAAGGGATACACACTGTTGGAAATAGGGAGAACAGGGAAGAAAAAGGAAAGCAAATGTAATCTGCAAACTATTTCAAATAGCTCATTGTTGATCACTTGCTGATTCTAACACTTGTTAGGAGTTACTGAGTTTTCTGAATTGTAAATAAACTTGGTCTTGCATTGCAACTAGATAAAAAAATTTGTTAACTTACTCAATACGTGATCTTTTGCTTTAAAGCAGCAACAATGATTGCAGTTTGCCACTGAATATCTTATAAAAATAACCAAGTCTTAGTGCAGGATCTCATTACAAAACTCCACTATTACAACTTTCCTAAAAAGGCAGGGATGGGCAGCTGTGGGATGTAGGGATTAGTGGAACAGACATTAACAGAAACCTACTTTTGAGTTTATATCATAGAAAAGTAAACAGATTAATCGTGTGGTTCAGCATAGCATACAAAGCAAGGAGAGTTAAAAGCAGAACAGGCTATTTGGGTAATTATTTCTCTACCAATTAAAAAAAAAATCATTTTATTCAGCTTGCCAGTACTTTTGGCAAATTTGTAAATCTCATTATATAGAGACGGATAGAAACGAAGAACTAAATCATAACATTCTCTCTCTTCTGTACGATATCTATCTTCAAGTAGCAAAATAGCCATAGGGGAAAATGTTGTATGAAAATAACAGCACAGAGAAAACCAGCACAAATCCCACTTTTATGTAAAACTGTAACAGTCTACACACCACATTCACATTTTTACAGCTAGAGAAACTTCTAGTTCACTTTCACCTTGCTATAAATTTTATCAAACCACAAGATTTAGTCACAGCATAGAACTCCACAAATACAAATACCTCTTGCTCATAATCTCTTTTCAGACAACATGTGATGACATTAATTTCTGCAATTAATAACCTTTAAGACTAAAACAATGTCATACTGGTACTAGCAATGACAGTAAGCAAGGTAGCTTCTCAAGACATACCAGGTTTTTTCCAGTGGGAATGGGTCTGGCTGCAGTGCAGAACTGCAGCCATCATAAACATGCAAACTTAATCACTCACTGAAAAAAACATCCACAGTAAACTAAGTAAAAAACCCCACGTGCTCATTTGTTTCTTTCTTGTCTACTTCCTTTTACTACTTTAAACTACAACTTATGCAGGGAAAATGTTCCTTCTTTTCACTAAATTACAACAGTCAAAGTATCCAAGATTATCATCTAAAGGCAATACCTCAAACTCAGTATATGCTGCATGAAATACCATTTACTTGCCTGCAAATTAAAGTCAAAAGAGACAAAGCCTTCCCTCCTCCTTGTCCTGCATTAGAAAAATTAAAATCTAAGTAGTCTTTCAGCTCTTCATCAATAGAATATCTTTTTCCTACACCAGAAGACCTCTGCTGTCTCCTTAAGATTTAAATTTCTCTACATTTACCACTAGTCACCTTCAACTAAACATGATGGAGTAGTAGAAACAGAACAAAAACATCACTTCCCAGAGACCTAGCCCCTCAGAGCTTATAGTCATAAGTATCAGATTTAAAAACAAAACAAAACAAAACAAAAAACCATCTCAGCTTTCCTTTTGAAAGAAAAATACGTAAATTTTCAGCTAGCTCCAAGTAATGCTCAAGTCACACACAAGGCCGAATGTTTGTTACTGAAAAGTCTTTCCTAAAATTTTATGACCTTGCCTCCTTCCAAAGCACAGTAACAAAGAAAACCCCATGCCCAGCCATCAATCTGTATGTTATTTTTTAACTTGGACAAGCTGAGGGATAAGTGTGCCCTGAACTGATACCAAGGAAACAAGCAAATGGCCTGCAGCACAGAACTAATCTCCATGGGAACACCTCAGTACTACACACATATATTATTAAAAGAAAAATGTCTGATATCAAGGTCACAGTGGACCAGTTGTGTCTATTATATCTAGACAGAAAGATGAATTAGACTTTTCTCACTTTTACCAGAGAAAAGAATGAGAAAATGTTTTGGAGGATCAAGGAAGCACTGCTCTCCATCCTTCTCTGTTTAAACTTGAGGTACCCCATTGAGCAGATGACGCACAGGGGGGACAGACTAACATTTCTCATGCTACTTTTTAACAACTTTTTTAACTACTTTTAGCAGACTCAGTTTGAAATCTGTTATCCAAACTGACCAATACACTGACACAAGAGGAACTGCTTCCAAGAGTATAAATCTTTACTCTCTTTCCTACTCTTGGAACACTGTGGTAGAATAGTTAAGCCACATCCTTCTCAAGTTAAAAATGCAAGTTCAAACCATGCTGTAGACTGGTGGCAAATGCCACCTGAGCTGTAAATGAGTATCTTGTCATCTGCCACGTGAGCTAGAAGTTTTCTGATGCAGTGGCAGTTTGACATCCCTTGACCCATTGCTTGTTATAGGAATGGACATGCCTCAGGCAAGCCAGTCTCACTAGGCATAGCCTTGGATCTAAGTTTGTGCTCGTGCACATCATCCTTATCACAGACACATTCACAGATCACTAGCAGTCACAGGAGAGAGGGGCCTGACAGCACTGGCCACTTCAGCCTTTGAAGTGAAAAGCACTAAGAATTTGATAGGAAAAAAAAAAAACAAACAAAAATCCTGTAAAGTTTAAAGACCTACTAAACTATAAATTAGAATATAGTTAATTGGTATAAGTAAGGAGCAAATGTATGCGTTAAAAACAGCTCAGAGCGGAGGGGGGGGTGGAAATGTTAAAACGCAGCGACAGTCCACTAATTTATATCTAGCATTTAATTCTAGATATGATCCATTTCTGCATAAATACAACCTGCATCAAGAAAATGTAGCATTACCACACCTGTAATGTGCAGTGCCCTATTAAGCTCGATTCTCTCACCTTCATAAATGAAGGAGACTACCATGCCATTGAAAACAAATATTTATCATATTTTGAGAGCCTCTAGTGAAAAAAGGGCACAATTATTTTCTTTTGAAATAGAGCAACAAAATGGTGGTGCTTCAGAACGACAGTGGCAATGATGTTCAAGATGCAGTGGACGATTATACCAGCCACAAAAAGCCTCAAAATCTTATTTTCAATCTGAAAATCCAGCATTTATCTTTAGCACCACATCATTTTGGAAAGCGGGATTGTAGCACAAAATGGTCACGATTATATGAATTATTACTCTGACCTCAGTCTTTCATCAGAGCAACATGTATTTCAATTTAAGCCATATATCTTCACTACCATAACAACAACTCTTAATAGTTTCTCAAATTTTTTTCTGTGTTTTTCTTTCATGTGAGCTCAGAGGACATCTACATTTCAGCTTAATTCCTCCCTGCTTCATTTACACACAGCTGAGGTAAAATTCAGTAAGCCATGGCAGTACTTGTCTGCCCCTCCAGTGACCATTTCCCATCAGCAGTCTGAACGAGCACTGAGGAAATCAGAAGAAAACACAACAGTAATTTTACTGTAGCAGTTTTAACTACTTCTTAGTGTGTTTCACAAGCTTACCTGTCTGAAGCTTCTAAGTCAAAACAGAATCGTCTGTCTATTGTATCTATATTTCTTTTGGTACAATAGGTAAGGATGAACAGTTCCTCATCACCCTGTGAAAAGAAAGTTTTTATGTGCTTGACCTAGTAATTGAAAGCTCCAATTAGCCAGCTGTACAAAACAAGTAAGGCAAATTTATACTAAAATAATGGCAAAAGCTATACTGAAAACTGACACTTGCAAAAGAATTCGTTCATGTTTGCTTTTCACTTCTCTGCACAACAACAAGTTCTGTGGCCATTTATGGGACATAAATGCAAAAATATCGAGCCCGTTTCAGCTGGAACTTTACAGCATGACTCAGTACCACAGTAAGTTGAACTAACAAAAACTATTTTGCCATAAAGATTTTGCACCTGTTACTATATAAGCACACAATGAGTTATAAGGGACTTCTCCCATTTTTTGTCAGACACAGTGATCAGTGATTTCTGTAGTAAAGGTTATTGCTACACCAACTAGAACAGTGCTCTTTACTATCTATAACCTGTCTTACAGAAGCATTTCTCCAAGACCAATCAGCACTAGGATCTTTTTTTACCCAGAAATCACATAAACTCATCTGTGAATGAGTTGTATCAGATGTAATCACGACTAACTGTACATTTTAATTATTTATTGTCTTTTTCAGCATCTCTGACACAGAAGATTGTCACTGAAGGAGTAATTGCGTTGTGGGTTTCCAAATGGGAGGTCTTTTAATATAGCAAAAATGGCTTCAAAAGTGTTTCAGAATGCTGAATGCTTAGACACATACTATGTATTATATTAACTAAAAAGGCTTATTACAATTAGAGTAAATCAGGATAAAAAATTCATAGAAGTACTGAAGTGATTAAGGAAGCCAAATACCACTAATTTTCAGTACATCAGGTTTTCCAGAACTTTTGAAAGGTTCTTCCAAGTTCAATACATGTGTAAATATACACGTCCTCAAAATGATGAAAGCTATCTCCCCTCTGCTCAAACTAATAAGATATAATAACTTGATAAAATTACAACAACATGATCTTCATCCAAATTCGAAGACAGGACAAGGTGCTGCATTTACAGGCATATTGACTCAAGCATTATTTTCCAGCTTCAGATATCCTTTTTCCTTGCAACAAAATGCATTTCATCCATATTAATGCATTCATTCAATGTGTCATCTCTGAAGGTGCTGAGTGCCATCAATTCCCAACTACTTCAGAAGGAATTAAAGCCATTTAAAGATCAACAAAGTTTCAGGTCTTAAATATTTCAGATACCATCAAAGATACCCGAAATTACATTCAGTTATCAGTATGAATTATATCCCTATGAAAATCCCTTTTTCTAATCCCACTTCTACTTCTTACATCTCTAAAAAAAAAATAAAAATCTAACTGGAGCATGTAAGAAAGAAATTTTTCAGTCCATTATATTCTCCTGATTTATACTTTAATAAGTTAAATGCCTCATGAATAAACCAGATTCTAAATAGCAAAACATTGCGTGTTATCGGTACCATGTCCTCTGGTCTTCTAAAAGGAAGCAACTGGAAAGTCTACAGAATTCCTATCTATTAATCCATCCATAACTTAAATGGCAGAATGAATTGCACGAGGAAAGAAGAAAAAAAGGGGCAAGGAGGGTAGAGAGGGAGAGTTCTTGACACATCTTATCTGACACATCTTCTCATCTTGATCCAGGACAAGTATAAGAGTGGAATACAAAAACATACTCACAACTTTCCCTCCTGATCTGTGTTCAAATGGGATCATTGTGAACTTCTTTGTCTCTTTCCTATACATGCAGTAGTGCTTCACCCAACTGGAACCAAAGGGAGCGGGTCCTACATAACACAAAAGCATTAAATAAGATGTATTTTTTCCAGCTCCTGTGTTTTCTTCTCCCACTTTTTAAAATGATACTTCAGAGCATAACAATTAACTCCTAATAATGCAGCATTTAAAACAAAGGTATGAATTAATAATATAATAAACATAATACAAATGTTAATAGGTGCTTACTATTCTAAAAACGGATAAATGTTGTATTTCACATTTATGCTTAATGACAATTGTAAAGAATTATTACATATCTTTGTTTCATTACTATAGACAAAATAATATTTCCCTATAAAATAAACACCCCTTGGAAACTTTATTTAGCAGAACATGGAAAGCCAGATTTACACTTGGTAACTTGAAGCTAAATAACCACAGACTGCAACCTGTGTTGCAAGTTCTACACTATCTACTGATTAATCTACTGATTAAGATCTGATCACAACTTCTGACACCTAAAGTCACTTCTAACTACTTAGCATTGCACACCCTACATAGAATATACACACTTAAGAGCCCAGCTTACTGCATGGAGTATTGTTGAGATTTGCATCATAATGTTAACTGTTCAAACCTGGACTCTGACCCTACTTATCTGCTCACTTCTATCCCTTCCCTTTTCCTAAAAAAGGTCTGCAAAGGAATCTTCTCCTTCTATAAGGGCAGACATCTTAAAAATATGACTTAGGCAAAATGTTTAAAAAAAGATTACTTTGTTGTCATTCCTTGAGCAGCAAGTGCTCTGCATTTGGCTTTTTTACTAGCGTGAGAAAGATTTATAATCGTTTGAAGTATTGCCAGGATATTATTTGTGTGACATACACCTTCATGGCAAGATTTTTAACAGCAGCTACCTAACATATGGCCTGCTTTATTTGACTTTATGATCACAATTAGGTACTGAGAGCACATCACTGAATCAAGGAAATGACCCTCAATTTCAGCATACTAAACTAGCCCAATTTTCAGTGGCTAATTTGACAACTCATGTTGTCTGACAAAAAAAATGTTTGATAGCTCTAGGGGAGGTCATGAGCGGGGGATTAAAAATAACATGAAATCCATTCTTTGGTCAACTAAAACTTCCCCAAATTCAGACACCTTTACTAAGAACTGTCACACTTTCAGCTCCATGTCCTTTTATGAGCCACAGTAACACTTCCATTAGAGGCTTTGAACATTTACTTGGATGACTGTTTAATAAACCATAAATACTTTGCTTCTTTATGTTACCTGTAGAAATAAGACTTGCCTATATGCACAATATGGGCACTGTGGAATACAAAATACACCTTACTTTTTTCCTGTACATAGAGGTAGCCTTCCATCGTGAAGTGATTTGCTCTTTTATGCTCCTGAGGATTCCTTCTGATCTTGTTCATGAGCTCCTCTACCTCTGACCTTGTTCCTTCAAAACGATTTCGTGTCTAAAAGACGACAGCAAAAGCTCTTTAGTAATGAGAGTGGAAGAAAGACTTACTCTTTCTGGCAGATAGGAGTTATAATCATTAAATGGGTTTGCATGGCAAGGTTTTGGTGTGCAGGGGTGCTACAGAAGGGGCCTTTGTGAGAAGCTGTCCCCCCTGCACCACTGAGAGGGAGAAGGTAGAGAAAATCAGCAGTAGAGCTAAGCTTGGGAGAAGGGAAGGGTGATGGAAAGGTATATTTAAGATTTGGGGTTTATTTCTTGTTACCCTGCCCTAATATGGTAATAACTTAAACTGACTTTCCCCTGTCAAGTCTGTTTTGCCTGTGATGGTAATTGGCGAGTGATCTCTCCCTGTCCTGATCTCAACCCACAAACTCTACAGCTGAGGAGGGGAGTGACAGAGCAGCTCTGGTGCTCACCTGCCATCCAGCCAGGGTCAACTCATCAAAAATAACTATAAAATGAGAGAATGACTCAGGCTATTTTAGGACAGTCAGTGCACAATTTCCATATATATTTACTGTCTGGGTTTTCTGATATGCTTCAAAATTAATGTATGGTTTAGATATTGGCTGCTATGACTGTGGAAAGCACACAAAAAGTGCCAGAGTAGATTTCTAGAACAATGTGCTGACCTGTTCAGAAAGAAGGGAAATACCAAATGCAAAATTAATTTGAATATTCAAGTTTCCTTACAGAAATATTACTACAGATACTGGCTTAATTCATGATATTCTTACTAGCTGTCAGGAAGTAGAGGATTTTCTGTGGTTATTGAGGAAAAAAAAATGATAGGAAGGTCATCAACATATACATGCCAAATGTTTTGAGCACACACACGCAGAAGCAAAAACAAACCCAAAAAAACCCCTGAAATTCCAGCTGATTATTATTTCTGAATGTCACTCCCAAAGTCAGCAGGCAGTCAGAAAAGATTTATTAGAACATTAATAAAAACAAACAGAAAGTAACCATACAATCCACGAATTATACAATGGGACTACACAAAATAACAGAGCAGTCCACACCTCACACAAGAAACTCTTCAGTTTGCTCTGAAAAACACTGATAAGTGGCCAATGAGCAAATAAAACCAAAACAATCACTATAATAACTCGTTTTCTCCACATATGCACCTGTCCAAACAGCAAACACTGAAAATACACATTTAAATTCCATCAGGTACTTTGCCCAGCTGGTACACGTGTTTTGAGGAAAGCACATACTTCCAGATGCATGCTTATGTGTCTTGTTGTTTCCTGAAAGCACCTTTACTTTTCTGAAAATGGATGAGCTTCTGAAAATGTTGCCTCACCTATTTTATTTTTTCCCCAGGATAAGGATACACTGACACGAGTATAAACAAGTCTCAGTGTTTGTATATAGACAGTTCCAACACCATACTCCTGACTGACCATCTGTACATGCAGATTTCAGATTTATGTGCAGAAGTTTATTCATGGGCACAAATACCGTCTATGCAAGCAGATCTGAGCAGCCACCCATATCCACATGTTTTACAGAGGAAAGCTGAAGATATTCGTTAGGTGATGACTAGAGAAAAATGGCCTATCTTATCTCCAGGCAAAACAACTGCTCTAAACTCTTCCCATACCCATCATCCCAATTTCTGCTCACATCTGCTTGCAAATTTTGGAGTTAGACCCTGTCCATAACTAATTTCCAAGGTTCTCAACAATTTTATAAGCTTCTTTTCATAATTTCCTAGAAGACCTGCATCAAAAAACACATTCTGCCCAGAGGACATAGGCAAAAAAACTGATAGTGTCAGACTGTTCATACCTAAACCTTCCTGTCTGAGCACTGATCACTTCAAGGTTAGATGCTTTAAACGATCCTGCCAGGGCCTTTGTCCAAGCTGTGCAGCGATCACAAATTCAAATGTGTAAAATGCATCCTGGGAATGGTGGGATGAAGCACCATGGGCTCCAGGAACCTGAAGGAAATTTCTATCTTCCTTTTGTGCTATGACAAAGCTGAGCTTAACCAGGAGTCAACCACAGCTGCTAAACCAGTGTGGCTATGCCCCCTCTTCCCAGGGAAGGCCAGGTTTTTTAGCAAGGAGAAGTCCTGATAGCGCAGCAGTATCTAGCTGGAGATGTGGGGTTCTATAAGAGATGGCTGTTGAAAGAATCAGCTTTCTAGTGCTTGGGCTGCAAGGTTGGGGTGGGTCTTTTTGGTTCTTTCATTTGAGGGGGGGTGTAGAGGGGCAGTGAGGGGAAAGCAGGGTATGGGGCAGCGTGGGCAGAGGAAATCCACAGCATAATTCTCAAAGTAAAGACAACCTGAAAGAAAGGGAAGGCAATTACTAGAGCTACACTGGCAACTCTCAAATCACTCTCCATATCCAGTTAGGCTCTCCATGCTGAACCTTGTACCTTCAATTTCTAACACATCAAGCCAATGTTCTGCCAGCAGCTCAGCTGTACCATAGCCAAGCCTCAGCTCATTTTTCCCTTGGGAAGTTTTGTTCAACACAGTGGAGAATGTACCGTGCCCTCTCGTGATCTTTTCAGATGCTTCCTTCTATTCTCCTCTTACCTCAAATAGTTGTTAATCCTTGTCCTTTCTTTCTACAGCTTCTTTCTATCTATTCATAACATTTGAGCTGTAATGTTCAACCTGGGGCATACTATAATACCATTCAGTCAATTGAAACTGCAGCTGTTGAGATTAGCTTACTTTCTTAATGCTCATCACTTCTTCAGATCACTTCACTGGCTCTTTTCCATCCTTAATCTGAAATCTAGCTCTTCAAAACCATATCACAGCTTCCCTCTCATGTTTCATTTCTTGCCCATCTTGCATCACCTCCCCTCTATCCACTGCAGCTCCACGCTGCTCCTCCCTCTGTTAAGCTAAGCATACAAAAGAAGCAAGCCTGTCTTAAACTTTCCTCCAGAAGCATTGACTTCTGCCACAAAAGTCTGCTTGTGAAGTTACCACTAATCAGTTCCCCTTCCCAAACCAAACAACAGCTCAAAAGGAAACTTGAGACTTAAACATATGGGAAGAAAATTAAAGGAATGGTACCATGACACATGAATCACGTCACTATGTGTTACAACAACTGTAATCCTCTCTTCCGCCTTTCCGCCTCCCTGCTAGTTAAGCCATTTCTAAAAACAGACTGCCATCTCCAAGAAGTAGTTTCTGTGCCCAGATGCCCTCAGAGGTCAACAAAGCAGATGCACTAACAGGAACTGATTGTTTGCAGTAAGGTACATGGTTTGCTTCGTACCAACAGGCACATGCAAGTCCCTCTGAGAAAGTCTTATTCTTCAACAAATCCCAAGGAAGTAAACAGACCACCTGAGTAGTGACTCTGTCAGTCCCATTGTTTCAGCCTGTCACCTCGCTCCCTGCTCTCCCATTCCTGACCAGATCACACTGGGCAATCTGGCAGGAGGTTACAATAAACTGGCAGTGGCCCCCTTTGGCCTGCCCTTGAAGGAACACATCGTTTTGTCACAGACATCACGGGTGCTAACACCAAGATGTTCCTTGCCTGAAAGGGCAGCTGCAAGACAAACAGAAACTCCAAGTCACACACCTGGCAGAGATACCAAAAAACAAAAAAAAAAAAAGAAAAATAATTCTCAGCTATTTTTCTTCTCTTTTCTTAGCTGTGGATAACAGAGCCCTATCAAGGACTTTCAGACATCACCACCAAACACTCGATTTCAAAACACACCTAAAATACTGAAAATCTCAGCATTCAATCTCTGAATTCTCCAGTGCTGCATGCATTTTTACAGACTTTATCCCTTTTTCAACTCTTTCATGATAATCCTTGCGCTATTTCTCTATTAAAAAATAAAAAAAAGGAGAGGGGGCCTTTTACTTGGTGCTTATTTATTTACAATATTATTAGAAATGACAAAAGAACTCACTGGACTTAGCAACGATTTGCTCAGTGATGTGGCTGATTATCCAGGAGATGGCACCATATCCCCGAAGTTCCCAAGCAATGCACTAACACCGGGTATGTATTGGCAGTACAGATATTGCACATGCAGCAACCTCAGCAGGTGATTTTACTCACATAAGTAGACTCAACTTACATTTTGTATATTTATCTGCAGGGCCATTTTGTAATGATTGAAGTCTTTAGCAAGTTCATATCCCTGATGATAGAAAGTGAACAAACCCTGGAAAAACGACAGCACCTGAAATAGAAATACAACTTGTTAGAACGAAAAACTCCATTTACTTGTATACAATTGCTGCATATAGGTACTTTTGGGCAGTCCTGCCTCTGGAATTTCACAGCTGATCTGTACTTTCCTTTTGACCACAGGGAATGTATATTCCTTATCTCCCAAACTTTCCTATTTAATGTTTTCCTACAGGTGGTCTATACCAATGATGTCTGGAATAAATGTTTGTGCACAAGGATCATCCTGTCTTTTAGTCACCATTTGCCTGGTCATTCCTCTCTCTACTAATGACCACGTGGAGATGACTTTCTTGTCAGAGTCATCTGGCTTGTTCAAAGAAGGAAGCTTTCCATCCAGTAACTCCACCCATCACTGCTTTTTTGTGCACAGATCCGACCTTCTGTCAGCAAATGATCAACTTTGCAGTTTCTGACTTCAGCACTTCAATTTAAAAGAAGGAATGAGTTATACTATGCTGGTACAACGTGCAGTCCTGTCTAACTCTCCCGTTTGGTTCAGGTTGTTGGAAAGAAGCAGGTGACACATGAAGTAACAACTCTCTAAAGAGAACAAACCAAAGAACCTATTTAATAAACTCTGAAGTCATATGCAAATAAACAGTTTTCAAAAATTCTAAAAACCACATAAAGTATTATTAAGGGAAAAGGGAATAAGAATTTGGTACTAAATTTCAGCTTATTACTCTAGTGTAAACTGTAAATCCAAATTAAGCAACATGAAGTTCAGCCCCATCCAGAGGGAGTTTTCAGAATTGAGAAGGGAACATGTTTCTAACACATCATTTGAAGATTTGTTACTCTAGCGTGGCTCTGAGGAAACTTCAAATGGTTTTAAACATAATAACCAAATGAAAAACTATTTAGGATTAAAAAAATCTTTTTTTTAATTAACAAATAAAAATCCAACAGAATTTTTTAATGCTTTTTTAAATGCTTATTTTCCACAGTATTTTTCTGTTCCTTGAACAATGTTAATATAAATACAGCAATTTATTCCCCCTTAGGGATTTTAGCAATTTCTTCACACAGGGATAAACTATATCAAAACAGACAGTTCTTATAAGCTCCATAATGACCAACTACTTTGACTGGAGTAATTTGGAACTTCTTTCATTATTATGCAAAAGGAATTGTATCAGAATAAAAGGACAGACTTGGCACAAAAAAACAGACTTCAGAGCATTAGCAAATTAAACACTTATACAATCCATCCTCCCTTTATCTCAGTATTACACCAACTGTTCTCTTACTGTATGATAAATTTCATTTAGACTACAAAGCTAATGCACATTTCAGAAAATTTTAGAATAAGCTCTTCTCAGAGATTTAAGTAAGTCTGGTTAGTGCACATAAGATTTTTACCTAAATTCAGTGAAACCCCTTGATTTCTACACAGATTCAATTGCAAGTGATTTTAAACATATCAGGCTACCAAATAATGGGCTTTCTATAAAGTAGCATGCTCAATTAATTTAAATCTGCAGTTCTTCCCTAGCAGGCCTCTAAGTCCTACATTCATACTGAAAATTAGATTCCTTACATTAGTCAGCAAATATTATTTCATGGGTAAAAAAACCCCAATGCAAGAAGCCTGACACCAACATAATCTTGAACCCTCTGTCCTATCACACATGGTAAATTGAGGGGTTTGCAGTACAGCCAAAGGTTTCACACATTTTCTGACAATCAGCATCAGTGGCTCCAAATCCACTGCAATTACTGAGGTAAGTTTTGAGGTGCCTGGTTATCTGTATCTATACCAGGAATTTCTGCAGATGTAACAAGTTGCTTTAAATTCTGTTAAGTCACACAATTGCACGTGTTTTCCAGAAAACAGAGCTTGGCTGTTGCCCACTTGCATTCCTTCTCAGCCTACCCTTATGAAACCCTTATTCAGCGTAGGCTGAATTCACTGGTACTTACAGGTTCCACACACTCAAATTTCTTCCGCTCCTGTATCTCTTGCAATTTGCACACATACTCGAGGGACAGCTCGTAGAAGTGTTTTCTATTCTGCTCCACTAGGTTATCAGCCTGCAGACAGAACACATCCAATGATGTTTCAAAGGCATTTGCAGACAGCTTCAAGATGACACACACGCAGCGTACAAGTGGCAAGCGGATAAGATAATTTTCTCCAAACTGGGATTTGTTCCTTTACAACAGAGATAATTCATTTACTTTTGAACTGCAGCAGCAATTCCCTTTTACTAGGTAACATGTTGTTTTGAATAATGAGGCTAATTTTTTTAGAAAAGTTCCAATAACACCTCTTCAAGCTTCTTTTCTATGGAATCCAAGCCAGATATACAAGAGCAGGAACTCGTGCACTGCTTTAATAGCATTCCAAAAGTCCCTCCTAAACAGAGAGAGGAAGCTGGGAGCATCCTCCCTTATAAAAGGGAGAAGTCATCTCTCCAGCCAAATTAAGGAAGAAAATATTGTTTTTGAAAACTACATTGCTGGTACTGTAAGTTTTACTCTATAACCCAAATAACTGCTGTAAGTAGCTATAATGTTACTGTACCCATGTCACACCTGTGCCCACTCTGATTGGCAAGAAATGCAATAGAAAAAAGTTCACTTTTTGGTACACTTCACAAGTTTCCACAGAGCATCAAATATTTTAAAATGCAGCCTTTACTAGCTGCAGCTGATACCTAGCACAGCTTGGCTGGAATGACAACATCATATTGATGGTGAACAGTTACTTTTTCAGCTGCCATCCATCTGTACAAAAATATTTATTTTTCCAGCATATATGTATTATTTTATGAAGTTATTATTTAAGGTACATGAGGCCCTTCTTAAACTTAAATTGGGTAATAGAAACTTTTATTAAAACACATTAAAGAAGGGCTACAAGCGGTTACTCAAGGTAACTAACACTTAGTCTTTGCCAATGTAATGATACCAAACGTTTCTACACTAAATTACAAAAGGAAATGGAAAAAGGGTTAGGTGAAAGGACCAGACTATCATGGACTCTCTCTTAACTACTGAGACTATATCCTTCAGGCAGAACAGTGACTGCTATGCTTTAAGAGGATAAGTCAAATCAGCTTTAAGACAGTTTTACCTTAAGACGTGCTTGGCTTTACTGCTCTGTGCTAGAAGTCTGTCAGCAGTTAAAGGGGAATAACCACAAATGCCATTAAAAAAATAAAGCTCTGATATATATATATATATCAGTAAGTAAATGATATATATATCGGTAAGCAAGCCATGCCACCTGGATGTATTCTATAAACCGTGCACCACGGCAATTGTTTGAGTTGTCAGCAAAGCTTCTAATGAGATAAACATGATATACATATATATATATGTATATATATATATATATGGCCACGACACCATAGAAAAATGAATAATGAATAATGAAGTGGGTCTACAAGGACATTTGGCTCATCAACTGGAAGACTGCCCTATATACACCAAAGCCCCACGTAAGCCCGTTCCTGTCTCTCTTCTTTGTTTTTCAGCGGTGTGGTTTGGTTGCCTCCCCACGCAACCCAGAATGCAATACTCAGCACAGCCATTTTATTGCTTCATCTCAATTCCCCTGTAAATAAATTATCACACCTCTCCTCAGTTTTTTGAGGCACAAGCCTCAGGGTGCACGCAGCAAGTTCACTCACTGTTGCATTGTACTTTGTGTGTTACTGAAGAAACACACAAATAAGACACAATAAAACAGAAATAAGACTGTGTCAGTGAAATTATAGGAATATCCCTCCACCAACAGAGTCAAAGACTGTGTAAATCTAAGACACACTCCAAATCATGGCACATTATTCAACAAATTTTTGTCAAATTTATCCCTGTATCCTTTATTTACTCCAGTCAGGAACTGACACAACCAGCCATATATAATACTAAATTAGGAAGCTCCAGTGCAATTATATACACCTATTCTTTAAGCTTGAGCAAGAGAGTGCTTTCTACTTAGCACTCTGACAACATGCTGCAAGGGTCTTTTTTTTTTTCCCAAATGCTTATACATTTATACTCCGAAATTAAATGCACAAATGAAAGAGCCTGACTGAAGACTTTAAAAATTTTTGTTCGTGAAACTTTGAAGGACATTTGGAACAAATCTATTTGCTTATTCTAGACTTTGCACATACTTTAAAGCTTCAGACCATATTTGATACGGTTTCAAAATGCCTCTTGCAGGTATTTTGTATTTTTCCATTGAGGTTAGGTCTAGTTTTAGATTTGATATTGAGAACCGTATTTCATCAAGATGTCATACTTAATCCTTTATCATTTTTTTCTGCATCAACTTCTTTGGCAGCTGATCAGTTTGATAAAAGTACAGCTCCTGATGCATAAGCAATGCCCAGTAACTTCATCAAGACAACTCAATTCCCCAAAAGACACCTGTTTACACATCTGAGGGCCTATGTTGCACATGCAGTAGGGCAAAGTAACATCCTAGTGAAACTTGAGAGCAATCAGAGTTTTTAAGTTCTTAGATAACTTTGTCAGTTACATTAACCATTTTTATGAAAAATGGCATAGACCATTTGGGATGGGGTAGAGGGCAGAGAGAAGTGTTATCTCTGAGGAAAACATTGGGGTTTTTTATAGTCTAAGCATTAATAATTCTGACATAATTACATTTATCTGGGGAAAAAAAAATCCTTCTGGCTACAGCAAGTCTCTGCAAGATTTCTCTGCAGTCTTCTCACACGCTATTTGTTGTTGCTCCAGCAATAAAAACTATTACAAGTAAGTATGATGATAAAAAACCCAGAGGGACAAAAGGAATGCCAGGCAAAACAGATCTGGTTTTAAGTTATAAATTGTCAACAAATTTTTGTAGCATTACTCAAAAATTCCCCAAACAAATCTTCAAAATGTGAGAAAAAGCACAAATCCACTTTTATTCAGGAAAAGAGGTCTTGCTGTGCTTTGCATAAAGTATTAGCACAGGATACTTAGTCAATACACTTAGCCAATTACATCCATGGTAAAGCCTGATAAGAAATACAGAGTTTTTCACAATATATTTGCACATTGCTATTGCCTTAATTATACATAAAAAATAACATGATGTTCATTGCTTCAAACACACACAAAGCCCTTGATTCAGAAAATGGTAGGGGTACATCACTAAGTTCAGCATATACTACTGATTTTCTCACCAACCTTTCCAGTGGAAATTTATTTTTATTTTACCACTCTGAATGCTGGGTTTACATTTGCTGAGGTACATGTACTTATTCAAAAGCCTTTAGCTTGAATAAAAATAGAGAGGTAACAATACCTCTTGTAATTGTAGCTCTTTCTTCTTAGCTGACAAATTCAAATGTTTTTCTAACAAACTGTAGTTCTTCTCTGTCTCTTTATCAAACTTCTTCTTTTCTTCCTACAACAGAAACGAAGTAGCAATGATTTATATATAAAAATGTAAGACTCTTTCTTTTAAAATTCTAGTTAATCAGAAACAAAGAGAAAAAAACTATCATAGCTCCGATAAGTAAAGAAAGGGATGTTTCCATCTCATTTAAAAAATTAAAGGCTAACTTGAAATGAAATTCCATGGCATCATTATGGTGTAGCTTATCACACAGATGCTTACATCTGCTAAGTCAAAAGAGCGAAAAAACAGACCTCTTTCTGATTTATTGCATTTTTCATTACTTTCAGGAATCATTCACACCACCTTGTTTTTGAATAGAGATCTTAAATGGAACTATCGGATTCCTTGAAAAAAAAACAAAAAACCTTTCTAAAATTGACAGGGGGAAAGTTCCAACGGCTCAAAACCCAAACAAATACACCTCCATATTCCACAGGATTTCTTGACTTTAAAGCCATACAACGACCTCTCTGCTGAATTCTTGTTCCTACCAGTTTTATTGTGCACAGGACAAAAAAAAAAGACTTTTTAAAATACAGAAAAATATCCATAAAACATAAAATCATACTAGGAAAAGAAAAATTCTCACAGACACATACGAATATCATTTGCACATGCAAATCCATTTCTCTGACCACCAAAAGCAATATACTGGAAGAAGGATGGTCATCAAATATTTCTAGGAAATCTGAGTTTCTGGATCTAATTTAGTAGAAGACATTGTAAAACAAATTGCTTCCTCAGTTCTAATTTCCTAACAGTGTGTAAAGGCAAAAATCAGTATTGATGAATTCAACCAACCAGTTTTGAAGCTATTTTTACTGTATCTAATTGCAATAGAAAATAACCTCAAATAAGTAAAATCAAGTATTACATATTCAAGAACTGACAGATTTACTCATCAGAAAGGTACTAATTCAATGTTAATATTTTTCTGTCAACTGTAGCTTTTTAATTAAATTTGTATGTATTCTACCCAAAATCTTGGTTAAACTCAATAGACATACTTGCTTTTTTTTTTTTCCTCTTAACCTTTCACTTTTAATAATATTATATATACACTATAAGCAATACACATTTTTGTTCTCTAAACCATTAGATTCTGAAAATGGCATTATATTTAAGGGGGATGTAAGTTGGTTAGGATTGCTTCTCAGAAAGGGCATTTGCAAAAAATGGTTTTTTTTCCCTCCATTATGAGTCTAAGACCTTCCTATAAAAAAGGAGCCACAATACTAGTTATCAACTGAGAAATACTAAGATATATATATATGATATCAGTGTGATCAGAGATAACACATTAGCATTTGGAGAATTAGGAAGAAAGTAGAGTGTGGGGTAGGGGGTGGATCTCTGTGGTTTTATTAGCAAAGTTTCCATTGATATGGTGAATATTTGAGTGTTGCCAGAAAAAAAAAAAAAAGAGCTCTCTTAACTTCTTAATAGGCAAAGCCAGAAACTTTACAAAAGTAGTTTGGGATTAGAGCAGTAGCACCTTTTATTGAGGGGTAATTGAATAAGATCTCAGCTTCCAGCACTATGGAGCTAAACTTTTATCTTATTCTTTTTCTTCTTAAGCCTAACTCAGACCATTTCATCAGTGGGGGATGTAAGATACAGGAAAATCTGAGGCAGCACATTCAAGTTTTAGTTTGTAATAGTAGTGTATAAATCTTTCCTAAAGTAAATACTACACAGTGTTCCAGATATATTTCACCACTAGGTGCCATAACTTCGTTTTCAGAGCTAAGTAGTATTATATTTCCAGTGTCAGTGCTTTGAATATATTGAATAAATATTCAGTTAAGAATATTCCAAGAGCTAAATATTTTTAAAGGAGTTTTATTTAAATATTATACAATTATGTAAGACTGTTCTATTTAAAGGTCAAATTCTGTCAAAAAAAAAAAGTTAGATCACAAATAATAGCTACAGCTTCACAGAAACAGTATGCAGGGACACAAGGAATGAAACATTCATCCAAGAAAAATGAGAGATGTAGATAATGTCAATGTCATTTGCCTTAGAACCATCAGGAACAAAATCCTGACTAGGAAATGAGTGAAGATATGAGATAATTTAAAGCATTAGGAGTTCTCACACCCAAAACAGCAATGTTCTTTAACAGCAAAAATACTGCTGAAATAATCCATTCATTAAACAGCTGCTTCTGTGACAAAAGTTACATTTAGAATGAATTTTTTCTTCCCTTGGTCCCTCACAGACCAAGTTTTCATTGTATGTTGGTTGGGTCATCTAATATACTTCTCTCAAGTCCATAGAATTACACAAAGCTCGTTGTATTATTAAACTGAAAGGATTTATGCTGAACAGAGCATTTTCAATTCATGAACACTGAAATCATATGCAGAACATGCTAATCATTCCTGCTAAACTCAAAATGTATAGCGCTCTTGTAACTGAAACATTGTCTTAGCTATTAAATATCACTGGTAATTACATCATTATTATAAAATAAAACATATGCAGGTAGTTTGAAAATGTAGTAATTGAGTTTTGTAACAGAAAACTGTAATAAATAGCTGGGTTTTTTTTTCCTTTCCTTTTTTTTTTAATAAGCATTTAAATTCCTCACTGCACAAAGGAAGATAGGTATGAAGAGGTCAAATTTGTCCTTGTTACTTTTATCCAAAGCTAGTCTTTATTTAATACATGAAGTTTACTGTGCCATTTTTTTAAAATATACACAACTTTGTGACAATCTTAAAAAAATTACCACTTTCACCAAAAAGAGGAACTTTGAATGAGATCTCATCTTTAAGCTCTTCATCCCTATTTTTTCCACTCACACAGAGACAATGAGTTATTTATGCAAAAGAAAAAAATAAAATAAAGGCAGTTTTCACTTTGCAGGTAGCAAAAACGCAGTTAAAGGCACATGATGAGCAAGCTCCTTTAGGTAGTTAACATTTTTCAGCCTTTGTTGTGCAACTGCAAGCAAATACAAGGCAGAACAGGATTACCCATTAGGAAGGGGGGCAGGCTGTTAGCAGGATTGTTCCTATTCCAGACATAAGAGATAAGGGAGGTGACAAGAAAGAATGGAGAAGACACATTCTTCTCTTCTTGAAACATTCCATTTGTTTCTGAAGCAAGTTCTCAAAGTAGAAACAAAAAAGTGTGAATACATGAAATCTAAACAACAGTATGTTTCTGCCAATTACACGTCATTACTGCAACGCAATCCAAGCAGAGAAATTAAACAAACTTATAAAGGCAACAAGGGACAAACCTTTACAGCTCCTAGCTGCTCTTTCCTAAATCTTTCCAAAGGTTTGATCAGAGTTTCAGTAACACTGAGTGCCTAAAGAAAAAAAAGCATGGGTTAGGTTTCCATAGCCAGACTGACAAGTCACTTTAGCATCAGCAATAAAAAGAAAAAAGGAAGCAAGCTCCGGGGTAAAATAACAGAGAAGCATGCAAGTTAGGAGTCCTAACTCAAAAAAAAAAAATTGCATCTCTTGAGTTCATTCAAGCTTTCAAAATTTCAATCACTTATTTCAATCCACTATCAGGAAAATTAAATCTAAAACAAATGCAGGAGTTTCAGAAATGTCGAGGCTGCAGCCAAACTTCAACTGCTTTATTTGTGCTACTCTTGCAGATCAGGTTGATGGTCTCAGTGACTGAAGATCAGAATGAGATGGAGGACAAATAACTTTCATTTGGTTTCTGCAACAAGTAGCACTACAAACATGCTGAATTGAATACTGAACAGCAAATAATAATCTTTTCAGACACAGTTAAAGCCATTAGGCATTGATATATATTTCCAAATATTTACAGTTAAGTACATTAAGAAGACCTTAAGTTAACCTAAGTTACAAAATCAAGAGGTTCAAAGTCAATAAACAAGAAGTTTATTTGACAGGGTGAGCATTCACCAGTGCACTTACAATATGTACAGCCTCATAGCCATACTAAAGAGAAAGAAAAATTCCATGATGCCTAGGACTGGGTTTAGCACAGTCACTGGGCTAAGATGCCAGGAGTTCAGGCAGAGCTCCCTGGAAGCTGCCCTCAGATACAACAGAAGGCTTTCTCTCTTTTTCATCCCCTTTCCCCCCACCCCTTCAGAGGTGAAAAGCTTCAGATAAAACATCACAGGCTTAATCTAGCCTTCTGGAACACTTCTGAAAAGTTTTTATCATAAAACACACACGGAATGTACTGGAGATCTGGCACAACACGAATCTGCACACCACTGTCTGCTCCCACCCACCCCTGGAGCCATGGAGGGATTACTGTGGGAGTCATCCTGCCAATTCACTGTAACCAGAGCAACCCACATTTTTCAACAGCCAGGGCAGCTCACTAACCTGTAGCTAACTGGAACCCCAAATATCTGGCAAGTCTGGGCCAAACTGGGTGTTGCACAGTCATCCCTGTAACAGCTATGTCCTAACTTCAGAGCACTTCTCCTCATGGCCCAAATTTTTTCTTTCAGCATCCATTTCCTAATTTTGCCAAAAACACTCAAAGCACCCCTCAGCACAGGCTTGGTGGGAGCAAAAGGAAAAGGAATCCTGACAATTATTTCTTTCAAATGCGTACAAGCAGCACTGGCCTAACCATGACAGAGGAGACCCTTGCAGTAAGCTGGAGGGTGGAGAAGGACAACAAGCAACTTCTGCCAAGTCTCCAGCACAGCCAAGAGATAGATATCCAGAAGAGTCCATCCCAAGGCATTGTGAATACTCTTGGCAGCTGGAGAACCATTAATTCCCTAAACTATCTCCAATCCCACCAAACGAAGACAGCTGAATGCCCCAAGCAGGAGCTCAACTGTGGTTTTAGGAAGGATTTAGCCCACCCAGCAGCCTGTGCAATATGTACCCTAACTATTCAAGCAGTTAGCACGAGTCTCCAGGGCAGTTTTTAGAATATTCAGATTTTTCAAATTTTTTCAGGCTACCAGAACTTTCCTAGGGGCTGAAATGAAAGAGCAATTTGGATTTATAATTGGATCGAGCACCAGAAACAGGTCCCTGGTACACAGCACCTGAGGACTGAAAGATCTCTTCTTGCTGACCGCAAGAATTCTCAAGTCAGAGTGAAGAACTGCTTGTGGAAATCAAAGAATAGTCCTTCTATACTGGAAAACTTTAAAAAGTTTTAATTGGTTCTGCCAGTTTCCCCTACACTAACAAAGCAAGGCAGAAAGCTGCGACGCCTCCTCAGAGAAGAAGACACAAGCTGCCAGGAGGCAGAGCACCACAGGTACTAGAATCATTTTAAAGCATTTAAAGGCAGCAACTGAGCACTTAAATGGTCTGAAGGTTAAAAATAAACAACAAACTACAAGTTGCTTATTAGTTGTTTGAACTTTTACTCAAAAGAGTGACACGTAAGATTAACGGGAATTGAACATGTGCTGAACACAAAGTCCGAGTGAAAGAAAACCACAGCACCTTGATGTGACAAAGAAAAAAGAAGAGGAAAACATTCACAGAAAAGACTGTGCTTTATAAACCAGCAGAGCTGTCTGTAAATCACTGCTCTGCTACTCCTGTGCAGTACTAACCATGGGAACCACTACAGGAATTTGTTTGAAGCAGAAAATAATCTTTAAATCAAAATGGGATGTTCTCTTCAGCGACTGCCAAGAAACAGATTCCACTGCTGCCAGTGGTATGATATGCCAGTAATTCTTTCATTAAAAGAAAAACAAGCTCCCCCTCCTTCCAAAAAAGACATTTATCATTTGGTGCAACTTAAACTTTTGTTAACAGATGCATCCCCAGATGCCTTCCATACAGGTATTTATGATTTGTCACCCCCTTTGCTTTCTGTGCCTGGGTTACATAACAGGACTCTTGATTATTTCAAGAGGGTGGAGTGAGATTTTGCAGATCTCTGGTCAAACTCTCATGAAGCTTCATACCATGCTCAAACATAAAAATACAAGACTGGTAAGTTCAACAGTGAATTACAGAGATGTTCTTCTGACTGGCAGTGATAAAAACAAAGTTCATAGTTAAATATGTCCAATACAAGACTAAATAGAGAGGCATTCCCACTGTTTTCCAGTACTTAGAATCCAGTGCTCCTCATGAAAAGATACAAAAATATGTATATTTATTTATAGAACAAAAACATTATTTACACTGCTATTCATTCTTTGCTTATTTATAACTTGGCAACTCAAAACAACATCTTTTTTCCTTTTTTTTTTTTTTAAACCATGGATAACAGATTAGAAAATAGGAAATAAGCTAAGGATTGCTTGAATATGTTTGTAATTATCACTTTTACCCTCCTTAAGAAATAGGATCATGTTAAAATGTAAAATTTCCAGGAAAAGTTATATTAGGCATTTAAGTTAAATATTCATTAATACAAAATTACTTGTTCCTTCCTTTTTCAACTTCTGTCTTGATTCTTAAATTAATTTTCACCACTCTACTTCTCTAATCAGATTATGACAGGAATGTACTATTTAAAGGGCACAAAAAATTCCTTTCTTTACTTTACATCTCTGATCTGCCTAAATCTATCTGAAAGAAATATATATATTCAATTATAAGATCTGGCAGGCAAACTATGGCATGTAACCAATAAGTGAATCAATATAAAGAGGTCATGTCTCAGGTAACAGTATCTTAACCAGCTTTACGAATGCCAAAGTCTCAGGAATGCTTTAAGAAATGTTTAACCTGATGTGCACACGTGTCCAGGCAGACAGTCTGGAACTGCCTACACTATTCCTGTTCTATCTACAGCATCTATGGAAAGGTCAAAGAATTACTTTAACTTGAACATAAACCTGGCAATAGCAGCAATAAAAATCATCACTGCCATCATCACCCCAGAAAATCGCTGTATCCAACATTTCCAACAACACCCTAAAGCAGGCTTTCAGCTTTGTGTATACCTCCTTATTTCAGATGCATTCAGGAAACTCCACCTGCTCAGAGAAGTCATAAAACGGTGCTAATCTTGACTTCTCCAGCTTCATTTCTTTCAAAGAAATAAGCAACAGGCCATAGATTAAGGGGCCCAAACCAACATTTCCTAGTGCAGACTAGGAAAGGCACAGACTAAATCCTTCAGCAAGCTCATTCACAGCTGTTGGGTACCTCCAGTCGAGTCAACAAGATCCAACAGGTCACTTACCAGTCAGCACCAGTCCACAAAGATGACTCCATTTAGACTGTCACTTCCTCCCTTCTCAGAGGAGTTTAGGGAGACACTGCTTCCCCAAACTCCTTCTACGCACTGCAACCTGACAGACAAGACCATGCTCCAGCATTCAGTGATCCTCTTGCCTTCTCGCCCTCCTGCAGTAGGCAGGAGCAGGTCCTCTAAGTTCCTGCTCCCCTTGTAGGCAGAACCAGGCTTGTCTTGTAGAGGAGCAAGGCTCTTTGCACGGCCTGCAGAGGAGCAGCCACCCACAAGAGCTCTCCCAGTTCAGTCCAGCCCCTGTGGCTAAAAAGGCTAGACCAACCCAAGTTAATCAAAATTTGCTTTTCTTATTAGACAAATGCAGCACTGGCCTCACAGCCTTCACCCTAAAAATATCCTTAGGCCTCAGCCCTCACTTGAAGCACTGGAAATTACACACTGCTCATCAACAACTCCAGTGGTGAGGTAAATACGCATCCTGACTCTGCTCCATTCTGAACCTAAGCATTCTCCCATAAAAGACAGGTTTACTGAGAAAGAAAAAAGCCAAAGCCATAAACATACACCTTCCTGCAGACTGCACAGCAGCACAGATCCCAGTCTGCATCCCAGGAACTGGAATGCAGATTGGATGCCATACCTAAACGAGGGGGTTTAGTTTCCCAGAATACCAAGTGGAAAGGTTTATTTGTAGTCAGGGGCAGGACTGTTTCTCCCCTCAACAAAGCAAAGAGGGAGGCTGCCAGTCAGTAGGGCAAAGCTCATGAAACTAAGTGTCAATGAAACTAGATCTGGGAAGGAAGTGTTGCCTTACTGAGTGCAACAGAGAATGCAGAAAGGAAGACATACCTACCAGTGATTAAATAACACAGTAGTTAACAATGCTGCTAAATAAAGTTTACTTTCTAATAAAGAAATTTAGCACCGACAGCTGCACTTCTACTTACAGAGGACATAGCTCTTCTGTGTTTTTTTCTAAGAAATTGCAACATTCAGCTTAATAAAAAAGCCAATTCTGATATCTCCAATGCTGGAAACTTCTAAAGAACGTTATGTCCTCGAAAAACCTTTAGTAGTTTGCATAGTGATTTGCTACTGAAATTTCTCAAGGAATTAAGACCTGAAACCCCGCATTACGAAACTTTGCAGATATAATTCCACTACTGAGGACATAGAGTGTTACTTGTGAAGCTTTATCCTCTATTCTCTCTTTTCCCAAGACAATATGGTTTGCACTTACAGTTAAGATATGCTCCCAGTTGGCTGCACGGCCACTTCTGCTGCCAGCAAGCCCTGCAGATAGAGGGGTGCATCTCTAACTACTTCTCAGCACTGGTTTTGTATTTAGGTGGAGCACTGTTGACTGCAGGCACTGCAGCCCACGCCCAAGGGTCATTTGTTTGTTTTCAAATCATATTTTCTTCTAGTAGGAGTCTGGATTTTCTCTCTGCACTAGAGCTTTCCCTGTAGCTTTACAATCCTAAATAATGCAAGGCCTCATCACGCATTGGGCATACAGACATGGGTGTTTGAGGGTTTTTGGGTTTAAGGCTGGAACCTATAGACTAAAGGATTTTTAAGGGGGTCTCATAGCACATTAATACTTGTGTGTCTTTGCATGTGTGCAGAGGCTATAAAATCGAAGTGATGTGCATTGCTCTGGATTCATTTGCTGCGGAGGAAGCCATCTGGTAACAAAAAAGCCAGGTGGACAGGCGATATATCTGTCTTAGACAACATATTTTGTGCATTTCTGAGGTACCAGAAGGCATCTGTAACAAAAAGCACCTTCCTCTTAAGTGTTCCAGAAAACTGCTCCCAGGATTTGGTAAGACAACAAGAAGTTTCTCAAATCGTTCCATGGGGAATTTCCTAGACCATTGATCCCCTGCACCACAAGCTGCAATACAGGGAGAATCCTGTGCTCTGCACTTGCTGGCTCTTTAAAAAGCAGCAGCCTTGCCTTACAGAGAATACAATAGCAGGACTCCTGAGTTCACTCTTTCAATCAAAGGTTATTTCCTGTTCAGTGGAAGTTCATGACTGATCTAAAGGACAGAGACAGCTAAAAGGGCCTCCTATGACCCATCTGCTAAGCCCTGCTCTGCTCTGAAAGGCTGTCTGCAATGATTCTCTTGCTATGAGACTGCTGACCTCAAAAATTAAATTGGTATCATTAGCAAACAACAAATTATTACACTTAAAAAAAAAAAGGTGAAGACAGGCAGTGAGTGTTAGTAAAGATTGTTTACTAAAATCTATTTAATAGTCCCATTTCTGAGTAAGTTTATTCTTATGAAATACATTCCACTAAAAATAGAAAAATACTACAAAGCCATAAACATAACAAATAGGAAAACAAAATAAAGAGACTGATTCTCACAAACAGCAACAAATCAGCTTTTCCCCAGCTGCAGTGGAGGAAAGCTGGGGATAACTCCTCCAAGGAAGTCCTTCCCTTAGCAAACCCAAAACACAAGAGCTGAACAGTGTAACACACCAGAACATTGCTCTGGTTCTCATACCAGCAGAAAACCACTTCCAGTCTACCCTGGTCATATAATGATCCTGACAAGGCAAAAAGGCTCCTCGGAAAAGAAAACAGCATAATGCTCATTTTCTTCCTGCATGGCAAAGCTCACCAGGGAGCAAAAAGATGCCACTGAAAGGCGAGGAATCCAACAGCAAACAACGGCTTCAGTGTTCAGTCAAGAATGAACTGCTCAATTGTCAGCGCCTTCCTCCACAAGAAACAGTGGTGTTATTAACAACCAGCAGAATCCAAACTGGTGACAGTTTTACAATGCAAATTCCAAACATTTCCCATTGATGAACTAACAGAATGAAAATTCTCTAGTGAGTTATGTTGATGCATGCGAGACCACAGAGTTATCTGGAAGTGGAAGCTCTAATGGTAACAGAACATGTCAGCCATATTCACTCAGAGGTGGGAGGAACACATCCAGAATTGGCTTTGCACTATTTTTTTCTATTCTATAGACAAGTCACTTTTATTTTAGAGATTAATGCACACAAGTTCATAGATGACTCACAAAACTATTTCAGAAAGACTGTATATGACATTGAAAAATAAACAAATAAACATTTGATGTCAGGAATCACCAAAACAGACCAAGGTGTGCCTGAAATAGTCATAGTTCTACATTCATGTTCCATATTCCAATAATTTAATGACTGTCATCTGGTCTCATGCCACACAGAAGAAAAGCGAAGGCTGAGCAATAAGACATAGCAGCAATTGTTCTGCTTGTTTCTAAAGCTGGAAAATATTTTATTAAAATGGATAATTTACACAAGAAAAGGATCTAGATCCTGCAATTAAGGAAGTCAAGTGCTGTTCCTGAGATATTCTATCTATGCCTCTATCTCTGCATCTGAGATGTTCAATATGCTGTTGGCAGCCTAATTTTTTTCAAAAGTGATCACCAATTCCATCTTTTCTACTGTCCTGGCAGATATATTTAGTAGCCTGTGCTGTCAGCAGACTTAAAAGGACCTGAACATATGGAGTACTACATAATGCCTTGAACTCCTATTGAACAGATCCTGAATATACCACACATCCAAGGCTATCGGGCACTTTTTTACCCTACATCAGTGAGTAAACTGATTGCTCCTTCACACAGATTTCTCCAGATTACTGTCAAGACAGATTAAGACATACAAACCCTTAAATACCCATGTGCAGAGTGCCAAAGGAAAGCCCAGAAAAATGAATACCACCATCTTCACAGCAGACTCAACTAGTGTAAACTAGATACAAAGAGGCACTGAATAAAAGGTAATAGAGTAAGTTATTAAGGAACACTATGTGTTAAGTGAGCACTTAACCCGTGGAATAAATACTCATGCATTTAAATACTTCATTGTAAGAGTTAAGTGTAAGTAAGTATAAATAAGTGTATGTACATATTAGTACAGATTATTTAGATTTTACCTTTAACCTTTTGAGTGCATTCATTTGAACCTTAACAACTTCTCAACTTCTTTTAACTGGGGAAACCACAACTGGAAACCCTCTCCTCCATCTTTCTTTCTTTTTTCTTTTTTTTTTTTTTTGTTGTTTTGTTTTTAAGAGGAAGAAAGGGAAAGACTAAAATAGTGACTTGACTGAGATTTTTTTAAAAAATCCATAGAGTAACTGTTTCTTGTGTTCCTGATATATGCTGGGAATAACTCTGCTTTTCAGAGAGATGCTAATCTGGATTCAATGCTGCCAACCTGGTAAAACTGACAAGGAATGCAAAAGGATTTTTGAGAGGCCAAAACCACAAAAATACCTTTGGCACAAGAAGAAGGTTTTCTCTTTTGCAAAAAAAAAAAAAAAGTAAAAAAGAAGAAAAAGGACTTAAAAAATAACTACATAGCACGTCTTCTCTTAAAATATCTGAAAGAATAGAAGTGTGCAAAAACTGTAGCAAGAAATAGAAGAGAACATATCAAAATAAACCAGCTAATTTATATTGCCTTGGGGAATGACAGGAAATAGAGTAAGGTTAATATAATTGTGTCAGAAATACAAAGAGAAATGTGATGGAGTAAAGAGGAAACAAACAAGTACTTAAGGGTAAAGTTAGAAAGACAAGGCAAAAGCACATTTTATTTGGCAAGGGGCAAAGAAAACCCTAAAGAAAAAAGGTTCTTCATATATATCTCCAAAAACAGAGAGGAAGGAAGCTATAAAACCATTATGTAACTGGAAAGAGAGTTAAAGCAACAATGAAGTGTAAAACAACAGCAGATTTTAATAATCTTCACAAAGGAAAAAAACCTCAGGTAATTATAGCAAATTATCTGACAAAGTGGAAAAAAATGGATGTTAATGGAAGCAAGGATTCCTTAAGAGCAATTAGATGTATTCCTACACAACTAAAGAATTAATTGCATTCAAGTCAGAAGGGGCTTTGCTTCAAAGTAGTTTAGGAACTCAGCAAAGCAAACTAAAGAGAGCAAGCAAGGCCCCAGAGGATGATAGAAGAGCAAACACAGCAGCAACTTAAAAGGGGGAAGAGAAGGAGAAAGCAAGAACTGAGTAAGTTATAGAACAGACATAGCAACTCTGATACTCACAGGTCCTGGATCTATAGAAACTTAAAAGCTACTCTGCATTTGTTAAGAACAATATCCAGCTTCCTTTTTGAGATCAGCACAGTAGCTCACCTCCTCAACAAAGTCTTTGATGCCGACCCACATGGCATTCTCAAAAGCAAAGGTGGTGACCTGGTCTTAAATAAATTGTAGGAAGAATGAGAAAACAACATCCTGGTTGCAAAACTACCCTGAAGAATACCTGTTCAGCTAAGAGGACATTTTTTTTAAGTACCACACAGGAAACAACAGCCAAGTGTCCTGCATGATTCAGTTTTCAGTAGGAATTTCTGGAGTGACTTACAAGTAACTCCATCACACTAACATACATGTGGAGCAATACAAATCCAAACCAAAATGTCAGTGCTTTCACAAAACATGATTAAAAGTAATTTTGACATAAAAGAGAGAAGGTCTAAACTCAGTGTAATTAAATTGAACAAGGAAAAATACAGATGTTAAATACCACTATGATGGAAAAAAGAAGAGTTTTTCCCCGTGACTACTTCAGAAACATTCTCAGAGATTTCCCACCTTAACTTACAGCAACAGCAACCTTAACTTACAGAGACTCAATATGGATATCAGATGAAAAAAACTGAAGAATAAACATTGGAGTAAAGAGAAATCCATATTGTTGGAACTTTTATAAGAGTGGGTTAGACTAGCACTTGAAAAGGGTCATCGAGGTACATCTGACACTGCTGCAACTCACACCCCTGGCAGAGCTGGAGGTAAATGCAGCCAACTGAGTCCTGGCATAGGAGCAAACAAACCAAACAGGACATGAGACACTACTAAATAGGACCTGAGAGATTGCTGGACACTGCCCATAACTGTGAGAGACGCTGACAAGAGTTACAGGCAGGGCTGTGAGGGCTGACTGGACTTCAAGTGTGGTTAAGGAAGAGTTATGTGAGAACCTGCTTTCTGCTATCAGGGGAACCAGGGCTGAGAGGGAGGTTTGGTGCTCGCCCTGGCAAGCAGGAGAATGGCCAGGTAGTGGGACAGAGCATGGGAGCATGACCACGTTGAGCCTCGTCCATCCCCACCTTTTCAGACTAGTCTCGCAAAGTTCCCTTTCATCCCTGAACTTCCACAACACTTGTGTAATGTCAAAGGAGCAGAATCAAAGTCCTGTGACTCCACTCACCCTTAACACGTGAAAAAAACTTCCAGAATACTCTCAAGGACAAAGTCATCTATTTCATGTCTGCCCTGGGGAATGTCACCAAGCTACCATGCTATGGAAAAATTAAAATGCACGGCAACATCTGAAATGCCCTTAGTTCTGTAATTCTTCATTGATTTCCTTAATTTTAGTTTATGTGACTGAATTTTTTCTTCAATTGTGCACTGAAACTGAAGGGGGAGTTAGAAATCTTCTGCTCATCTTCGAAATAGTGAGGGGAAAAATTCTCAACAGCAAGTATTCTTAACAAAGAAGACTGAACGCTTTTGAAAAAAATCCCGCTGTATACTTTGCATCTTAATGGAAAGTCTTTGGATCCCTGACCTGATTCCAAACATCTGTGAATGCAACATGCCCTAATATTCTCCATGGGAGTATCCCTAGAGCTCATGCCACTGTTAAAACATCCACTGAGCAGTCTTAAAAAAAAAAAAAAAAGTCAGAGCAGCAGACGTTGAAAATGATCTTTTCCAGTCACCACACAATCATTTTCTCAGAGACTTATGGTCACTGTTATATTGACTCACTCCAGAAATGATACATAACATTTGCTGGACTGCAATGCAATAAAAGGCCACGTATCTGGTAACTCAGAGAATATATTCTCTTTCTATTTGGTATTAAAGATTTGCCCCTTAACATTTTATACTCCCTGTTTTTTTCATCAAACAGTCACTGCTCTAACAAATACTGCATTTTATTCTTCTCCTACCAAGAAATTGACATTAATGAGCTTTTAGTGAGACAACACCTTCTGTGCAAGCATGGACATCAGACCAAAAAAATAGGTAATACTGTTTCATGGCATTCAGTTTGAACAACTGAAGTGTTTTACTATGCAGACAGACAGCACTGGATTCTCCACAGCCTTCTGTGCTGGTAATCTATCCCTGCTGAAGATCTGTTGATACAGTCACTGAAATGTGCCACATAATTCTGAAGTCCTGAAGCTGACATCCCTAAAAAGCCTGATATTAAAATAACATGACAGTCCATAAAGTATTTTTTGTTTTAAGACTTCCCTAAGATTTTCGCTAATTAGATTTATGTAAATTCATTCAATAAAATACAGCTATGGATGGCAAGAAAAAGCAGAGGAAAAACTATATTGCAGAATTATGAAAAACAAAAGAAGTATTGAAACATACTTGAGCAAATCGTTACAATTTGGTAAAACAACTCAAGACACTGAAAAATTGTCTCTACTATGTAAAGAGTACTCTTCAGGAAAGTGTGAGGCATCACCCTGACCCTAATTCAGACCCAAGTGTGGCTCCAGATCAGAGCAACACACCAGAACATAACACAGCACACACAAGAAACCATGACTATTAGTGGGCTCAGGACTGCTGGAGAGAGAAACATTAAAAAATAATGGTTCATAAGTTCTTTTCTCACTTATCTACATACTCCTACACTGCAGGCACAGCTTCTGGCAGAGAGAAACACAGAAGACAGATAAGTCTCAGCTTCCTGTCAGCGGTGCCAAATGGTCACTGATTTCCAAGAAGACAAAGATATAATCACACGACAAATACTGAGAAACGCAACTGCTATCAAGGCAGATCTGAGCACACTTCCTAGATGCAGAGTCTGACAACACTCAGATGAAAACTGGGTACACAGCACCTGCTCTATGAATTCCTGCTCTGAAACAAAAGCTGGGCATGCAGCTGCTGAGGAGAGCCATAGTACCACCCAGAAAGAAAGCCCCCCTCCTCTGGAAAATTTAGGAAATCCAGATAGCAAGGTGCATTGCAGAGCTCTCATGTGCAGACAACATGAGCTGTGTTACACTAAAACCTAAGCAATCACAGTCAACTGAATGAAGAAACTCACTTCTTCTACACAACAGAGAAACCAAATGTTTGCAGCTCCAACTCTCCACCAGGAAGTTCACCTACAAAGTAAAGGTTTCTAAGTCTGCTACTACATACAGACAACAGATTGCATCCCAGATCCACAGAGGCACTGAAGCTGGAGATACAGAGATTCTGGATTCAAACTTGGCTAACTGCCAAACCTTGGGTGTGCTGATGCAGCATTAACTCTTTCAGCTTCCTTTTGACTGTAAATGTAAACAACTTCATGGTGGTTTTCACCCCAGCCATACTTCTATCAGGGCACTACTATTTTAAACCACATAGTACTTATCCATCCCTACAAAACAGATTTCTTCTTTAATAAGAACTAGTTTCTGTCTCTAACTCCAGACTACAGAACCAGAGGTTGCACAATGAGAGTTCCCCCTGTTTAGTTAGTGATATAAACATCTTGGTAGTTAACAAAGCAGTAGGCAACTTCAACTAACTTTGATTTTATTCTTTGCTAAATGCACAGCTTTTTAAATCTGTTATTGCAACTCACCAAAATTTCTCTTTGTTCTTCAAGATTTTTTAAAAAGTTTGAAAACTCATGAAGTGATGCATCTGTAATACAAAACCAGAAAAAAAAAGGTTTAATCATGTTGCAGGATGGCAAGGCAAAATGTAGCCACTTATAACCATTTCTTACCTACCTATGTATCTTTCATCATCTGTCTCTGCATCACCAATGAATTCAAATTTAAAGTCTCTCAGAGAATGGGCAAATTTTCTCTGGGCTGCTGAAAGGTCTGCAATGAGAAAAAGGACAGGTTAAAGGTTAGGCTATCATTTTAAGTAGGCCAGAAGGTCCTCTATCCGTAGAATAATCAACTTTTACAAGAAACTCCTAACACAGGTCTAATGACATTACAAGACATCAAGTGTTGTTTAACCCTCTGCTGATCACATCTGGGAATTTGCCACACAGATTTCTTTATGCAAAGCTATATAGTAGAAAGCACATGTGTACAAATTAGACCTATCCTTACACTTCCCTGTAAATTAGGGCACAGGCCACACAAACATCTGTAACTACAGAAGTTACAGGCACAACACTCAATGTAAACTGTGCCAGTTTTCTTACTCTGCTAACCTAAATTCACTAGTACATTCATCAGCATAAATACACTCTTAGCATTTTCTGCATAGTTAGCTCTGCTAGTGAAACACTTATACATAAACCAAATACAAATATAAAAAATATAAAAGAATTGTTGCACTGGAACTATAAAGTCCATAGAGTTAAACTGTGCCAAAAGGTAACTAAGTTAAATGCACAGAATTGAAATTAATTTTATATAATAATTGTTTTATAATAACTCTAAAACATTTTCAGCAATCCAATTTTTACCTATTAATGTTAGACAATTTGGAGTCGGAGAGTGCACACTTACATCCCTCAGGAAGTTATCAGACTCCATATCCAGCCACAATATCATCATTATAAACTCATACTAAAATTCATAAAGCTGTAAATAAACAGTGTACACACACTTTTCTGTTGAGGTGGCACGTGCAGGTTGGTAATGTCACAAGCTCTGGAAGGATGGAATTGCTCAGTGGAAAAAAAAAGGATGCATATCCTGGTACACCTCTACCTGGTAGTAAAGGTTTTACTCGCATTTTTGTTGTCAGCCAAAGTTAAGGATGATTTAAAATATTTAGTTAATCTATAATCTTTTTCTTATCACATGCAGTTCTGAAGGGCTAAGAACTACTCTTTTAACAGACCAGCTCTTTAATATTAACAGGCACTAAAAGATTACCAACTTGAGCTGGTTTTGTTGTTCTAGTTTTGAGGGGGTTTGTTGTTGGTTTGGGGGGTTTTTTTTGAACCAAAAGCAAACAAAAGACTCCCCGCCTTTATTTTAGGTCCCACATCCAACACATTATGTATTTTACTATGTGTCATAGATGAGTACAACTTTGACATACAATGCTGCACTGAAAGTTCGGTTCAACCACTTAAAGGGTTAAGTCACAAATGCTGTACAAACAGCAAAACGCTGTCTAAAATGAAAAGGAAAAAAAAATGCTTTCTGTTCCTTGTCACTTCTTTTTTTTCACCCTTTTCCCACCAGTCCTTTCCTCAAGCTGTTGTGTAACATTCCCTGTGATGCCGTGCTGCCAGGTACTTGCTTCCCTTTTGCAACTGCTCCTAAAGCCTGTACGTGTACCCTTCAACACATGATGCAGCAGGATGCTGCACAGGGTTGAAATAATACGGATAAGAAGGCTGAAGGAAAAAGTAACGTAATTCCCATGTGAAAGGAAACATGAGTGTTTTAATTCAAATGTCTTGTGGGCTAAACAGCTGCTCATAAAGCAGGCAGCAAAAGAAACAGGTTCTGTTGGCCGTGAAAGGCTTAAATATGGAAAATAACATAAGGTTCCTAACCATCTAATGTTACACTTATTTGTGAGCCAGGTCACAACACAAGGCTGAAGACAGTTTATTTATGGGAGAATGGCTCCAACAACACACACTCTCCCAAACTTATTTAATTTTCTTGAATATCATAATCCCCTACCAAAGCCCTGTCATGTGAGAGCCAGCCCCACACTGGAAGAAGGAATTGTTTATTATGTTTTCTCCCTCTTGTAGAGGTGAAGTATTCAAATAATGTTGAGCAAGGTACATGTTAAGAGCCACATGCAGCACCATACACACACACACTATCTCCTTTCCCCTTCACAGATTGAAAGGGTACTGTATAAGTGAACTTACGAGCCTTTCTAGAGCACTGTGAAACTGCCTCCTGCATGGTTCCATATCCCTCCTCTCTACCAAAAACCACCTCTCTGGTCACAGTGACAGCAAGCAGAACCTATGCCCACAACCAGACTCTTTCAGTGCAAAGGCATCTTCTGTCAATTTGAGAAGAGGCTGAGCTAAAACACTGAGCTTCTCACAGCATCAGAAACCCACATTGACACCTTTCTCTCTCTTTACTGAATCTGCTCAGGGATTGGAAATTACTGACCAAAGGACTGTGTTACTGTATTAACACATTAAATCTAGATTTGCAGAGTTCCTTATTAAAATCATAAGGACACATTATACTCTTGCAACGTCTCTCCACAAATAATTTCTGAAACGTTTAAGAACCACTCCAGAAAATTTTGGAAACCATCAGTGGGTGCAAGGAAGTTGGGGATTTGCGTCACAGAATAATGACCGTCTTGACCTGATGGGTCAAGAAAAGCTGCAGATATTTGGCTTTGAACCATCACCTAGAAGAAAACACAAGAAAATAGGAAGAGATTTTCTGAAGAATTTTAAGCATTTGGCACTTTCAAAAAAGGTGAGAAGCCATTGGAGGAAAACAAAAGCCAATCACATGTTGCAAGATGTAACTGGGACGAAATACACCTCCTGACTGGGGGAAGAACACTTCAGTCATTTGGTTTAAAAGACTGTTGCAATGACCAGAGTCCTAACTGTTGCAGAACGAGATTTTAAACCTTGCTTAGTCAGCAGGTGTTAACTACAACATTCACTTTTCAATGTTTATGTATCATCCATCACTTTTGTATTATTTTAGCAAAACTTACATTTAAGAACACATTCTGTTTTCATTCCCTACACCAAAATAGCACTAGTCTAGCACAAAACTAGCACCTTGCTGGGCAGAACTACTGGTGCCCAGCTAGTCACAGGAACGAAAGTCTCAACTGGCTTTTGCTAACCTAAAAGAACAAAACTGAGTAGCAAGTAGAAATGGAGGAAAACTTTCTGTGTCAGAAGACCTTTACTACGGTGAAATTATGTGGCTGGCACTGAGAGATACATCCCAGTATTGTTCCACACCAGCATTAGAGCTTGCAAGACCAGTATGGTGTTATATAACAGACTGTGAACATATATGGATTTCAGTTATGGACATTAGAATAAGACAGCACATGAGTACAATATGTATCAAAAAGCATGACCAGTGCTGCTGGTTATGTGAATAATGCTGTATAAGGTTTATATGAATAAGGTTATGTGAATAATGCTGTAGCCTACTAAAAACCAAAGGATTTAGGGGGCCAGAAACGAACTATTTTACTCTCTTTAATCTCTACATTCTACACAGTAACACTAAATAGAAAGATACAGAAAGCAGCAACAGGGTTGTTGCTCCTGAAAAGCTACTGTTATCATTTAAAGGGAGGAACAGGGCATTCAAGATCAAAGAGTTTTAAATATCAACCAAACACTAACACTGCTGAATACAATGGAATCCTGGCAAACCCATAAGGCAGAGTAATTTCAAAGACTCACCTAAAACACTAAAAGAAACCAAGCATCTGCTAAATATTTTCAGCAAAAGGCTGAAAACACATTTCCAAGGAGAGACGGGAGGGACATAAAGACACCAGGGCTTTTAATTTTCTCTCTGCCATTGTTCATATCAGTACACTGTACTTGTTTGATGTTTGGATGCGACTACTTAAAAACACAGTAGAAGAAACATGAGCAGCTGCCTGCTTCCCCTCCTCTTGGGAACACTTCAGAAACAAGAGCTCCTGTGAGTTTGTCCTGTGCCAGATGCACTGCCAGTGCCCCACACAAATACCTCAATATTTTTTCCATTTGGATTTGAAGGAAAATACTTTTGTTCCTTATCTGAGTTGAGCTGAGCCAACACAACACCATTAGTTGCTGGGTGGTGGCCAGACCTGACTTATAGGACCAGACTCCAATCTCTTCCTTTAAGATTAATACTAACCTCAGTGCTAGCCACACAAACTAAGTCTTGCACAAAGCCAGACAATATTGCTTCCTAAGGCTATCCTAGATCACTTGTGGATGGTAGAAGAATTACCCATTTGGTAATGGGTAATTAGTATTAGTGTTAATATTTTTCTACAACAATATGTAGGTTTCCGCATCAAGCTTTGAAGAACGACTGGAATTACATTGCCATTCCTTATCCCTTAGTACAAATCTCACTGACTCTAACAAAATCTCCACGAGTGACAGATTTCTAGCTGCTTTATTTAACATGGGTTAAAACTGCTCTGGTTTCATCGAACAACATTCTCCCCAAAAAGCTCAAGGGTTAAAAAACACTTAGATTTAACTACAAATTTCATCTTCAAGCTACATTACTACATCAAGGCCTAATATTACAGTTCTCCATATATTTTGCTCAGAGTAGGCCAAGATCAGGCAAGCTACATGCTGTCATGAAACAGGAAAGAACAAGCTGAGTGAGACTTGGCCTCTCCCCTCTTCTTCCCAGGCATCAATCTCCTTGCAAGAGCTAACAGAGCAGCTTCAGAGGAACAGAGCACTTAAAATTAGTTTGTCCAAGAGCTGCAGTACAGACTTGTACGACGTTTTGTACAAAACATGCGCCATCTCAACACTTAAAAAGTAACTTCGTGTTCCTCTTCTGTGTCCTCTTTAGCAAGGTGGACAATGAATCTAATATAATCCATGACACTGAGAACAGAAATGGGATTTAGTTACTCCCTGAGTAAGGTGGATAAAACAGGATTTACTTAGTAACTTAGCAGATGCAATCCATGGGACAGAATTGTTAAGAGTACCAACATATTCCAACTCCCTAAAACCAAATAAACTTTTTCAATATATTTGTGAGATAAAAATGAGTATTAAGAAAATTTACAATAAAGCTAAAATACAAAGTTATTCATTTCCATCCAAAACAAGAATGGAAATCAAGTTCAAAGACTAAAAGGCTTCTGGAGTTCCATTTTGATAATGTCACGTTACCCATGAGTTTCTGAAAGCTTAGCATGTTTGGGTATGAGGATTAAAAAGCAATGTATTACTGACTTGTCAAGTACCTCAACCTCCCTGGGCCCCAATTCCCCAGCATAATACAGTGTATTTGGTCCATCCCACACCTTTAAAACAAATAAGGAAAACCACAACCTCTCACCATTTCAGTTTAATTTAACTGGAATTTGGCTCCCACTAGCCCAAAGGAACCTTTCCAATGGTTCCCGACTGTCCAGCAGTTGACAGCTTCACACTCTCCACATTCACAATATTCCCAGGTCTGAGATAACTCCACACCAACTATACCAAAGTTAGGATGTGATTTATTATTTACAAAAAACCCTCAGAAATTTGGTGTCAGAATGACACCAAGTTGCTCTAGATCCAGTCTCCAAACGCATGTGCACACACAAAAGAGAGTTTAAATTTTCAAAGTGCAACAAAAAAGAGGAAGAGCCAACAAAGAGCAGAAGCAATATTTTAGGTAAGTCTTTCAAATTTAAACATGGAAGGGGTTCTGGTTACCAAATTTAAAAAAAGAAAGAACACACATCAAACCAAAAACTTGACATTTCAGTATCAGAGGAAAAAAGAAGACTGCGAGAGTAAAATGAAAACCAAACAACCCTAGAGTAATTTATGTGTAAATACAAGAAATCAATAACAATTTTAGGAATCTTAATCTCTACTGGAATTTTTCTTTTTAACTTGTCATAGATAGGAACTGATGCCATTCTTCTATTACACTTAAGTCCAAATTTTCTCATGACTCTCCCAGCTAATGACAACAGGAAGTGAACATCTAGAAGCCAAAACAGAAAAGCATGTTGTTACTGTTCATGTTTTTACTTTTCAATCTAAGAAAAAGAGAGAAAAATAACTACGGGGGCAATGAATATCATTGCAGAACAGTGCCTCTGTTAGGAACTCACTGATCTTAAGTGTTTCTTCCACAGTGTTGGACATTCCCTGTTACCAGTTTTACTGCATGCTGAGGTCATTAATTGTGGCATAATTCTGTTACAAGTAAAAACCGGCTCTTTAGCCTGAACAAGTCATGTAAATAGCACAACAGAGTGATTCTAATCTCCTCACTTCTTAAAAGAGAGAATCCAATTCTTGCAAGTTTCTATTTCATAGGTTATTTCTGTCATATTTTATGATTTTCCTTCTTTCAAATGCATAAACCCATTGTCTAAACACCACTCACTATTCACCGTATCAATCAAAACAGGCAAGTTGAGAAAGCTTTCCGATTTTAGCAGAGTCATTTTTTTCATAGATATGCAAAATGTTTTAGATGCCATAACCTCCAGCCATTGTTTTCTCCTCTAGAAAGTATGCAGTATAACAACATAAAATGCATATCATCTTATCTACCTTCTCTGGTTCTACAACTTTTATCAGTGAAAACAGACTTGACTCATTTCTCTTCTTTCCACCCTTGCCAGTGAAAGGGTACAAACTCCACATTCCCCCACATCAAGAAACATCTAATTAACATGTTAATTACCATATATTAAATATCACAAAGTAGTATCTTATGCAAGTATGGGCAAAGTGCCAAATCTTGTTCATATTGTCCCTGGGCTGCACCACACCTTTCTGGGCTCTGGTTATTTGCCTTTTTAGCTGGATCTAGGTTCTCCTAGAGCATATCCAACAGCTCTGACAAAAAGGTACATCCCTCTGTCAGCTCAGATGGTGACTACATCTTTCAGTTCTGCTCTTCAGGAACACAGCATAAAGTCACATCATGAAAGAAAATGACAAGCTCCATCCTAGCCCCACAACCCCGCTAATAAATTCACTGCTTCAGGGGTGGAGAAACATTCCTGCGACCACCCTGATATAAGTTCTGTATCCCAAAGTCTCTGCTGAAGGGTCTTGCAACTGTGGTGGAAGTTCCTGTGGAGTACCACAAAGATAATTTGTCTTCAAAGGAATCAAAACCATCTTCCTAATCCTTACAAACTCTGTGTCTCTTACAACAAAAGACCAAAAGAAACAATAAATTAGAAAGCAAGCACTGAGAAAAACAAATTTGCAATGCAGAAAATTATGAGATCATTCCACAAAGTTCACACTGTTCCCAAAGGTAAAAACCAGCAGTTCAGGATTTGCTGCAAAGGTTTCCCTGTATCATCCTACACCAAATGGTGGCAACAGGGACACCCAGGTTAGGTATATACTCTGTTCCCAAAAGAAAACTCTGCATCAATCCAGAAGCAACAGCTGGAATACACAACAGCAAAACAGTTGTACAGTCAAAGCTTTCACTGGTAAATCTTTCTACAATACCTTCAGCTCTTTAAGTAGCACAGACCTGGGGATTGTCTTCCAAAAGTGACTGAATTAGAAAACATGAGATGAAAACATATCTTTTCAGAAATCAGAATTTTACTATTGCTAAAGACATATGAATTCAGAAGATAAGATTACACGTCTAGTAATGAATTTTGAAGAAGAAAATTAAAACTGATTTAAGATGTTTATACGAAAACTCTGATCACTAAATAGAACAAGTTTCCAAATTTTGTATTCTTCAATTATAATTCTTGTCAAACACCACAGATTTGAGGGCCTTCCTGCATTTCTGCTGCTCAGTAGCAAGTAAATCAGAAGCTTAAGGATGAAGAATTGTGCTAGTTAACTGAAAATATTCTCCTCAACTGGGAAACTCTGCAAAACACAAAAAGAAGTTACAGGAAAAAAAATGTGATTATTGTACAGATACTTATCTAATGTCAGCATTCTGAATGTTTTAATTCTGGAGTACTGCTTTCTTTCCCAGACTGATTTCCCAGGCAATAACTATAATGTTTACATGAAAAATACTATATTGTATTGAATAGCATTTTCATTGCAAAAGAAAATAACAATTCACTGTTGGCCAGAAGCTAAATTTTGCTATTTTATTCTCCAAATTATAAAAAAGTTTTGTGGTTGGGAGGCAACCTCACATAGTAAAGTCTATACTCTGAATACAGGCAATGAAGCATTAATCCCTCACAACTCAAATGAAATACTCTCTGAATTCGAGGCACTTTTTAAAATCCAAATAACTGACGGGACATGCCCACCTAATTTCTTCAGTCATGAAAATTTGCTCATGGCAGTCAGGTAAACTTGTTACATCAGCATAGGAGAGGTCCTGACCCATCACCAAGGCACAGAGATTTCCCCCTTCCAAGAAACAGGACTGACTTCATTATTTGAAGTCCATTGTCTTCAAAAGCACACAGATGACTGCAACTTTATCTGGTTGAGCAAGCTGGAGGGGAAGCACAGCCCATCCTGGGATGGGAACATTACAGCAAACACAACTTGCAGGTTTTCCACATGCCACATCTGCTGGCATTGGGCATGAACATCATCTCAGAGTTCATATCCAATACATATTTTCAGCAAGATCTTTTTTCCTCTACAGCAGCAAGCAAGGAAGGGGGGGGGGGTGGAAACCAAGCCCCAAAAAAATCAACCTTTCCCCCTGTTTTTAGTTAAATGAATCCTGAACAGGATTTCACACAGGAAAGGCCTTTTCCCAGACAGAGCTCTCTTGCCTGCTTGGTTCCAGTTGTTTGGTGGTGCTTTTCACAAGAAGTCAGATGACAACTCCAGAGAGGGAAGTGGGCAGCCAAAACACAAGAAGAACTGGTAGCCACCTCCCTAATGAATGACTAGAGCAAGTTTTTTTATCATCTTTAAAACCACATGCTGTTCACTGACTGTTTGAAAGGTATTTATGAGGCTGGATATCAAGTCTGCAGAAATGTCAACATGAAACACCTCCAGAAAAAAAAAATAATTCACAATGTTTTGTGTCTTTAAAATGGCAGATATCTCAAAACTCTGTCACTTGTATGGAATTACTGCCTAAACATTTGCATATATAGACAAAAACCCCAAAGGAGATCAAACTGTGCCTTCTCCACAGCAAGACATGTCCAAACACGCACTCAGCACAAGTGCACACCTAAAATTAGGGTGTTATATGAAATGGCTACCAAATAGTTTGTCATCAGCAAGACCATAAAAGGTTCAGAAAATAAAGTTACATTTTCACCAATTCCTCTGCTCATGAGTCATGAAAATTAAGTTAATTCTTCCAGTGGGAAAAGACCTCAGACAGTACAGCTTTATTTTTCCAAGTGCAAGAGGATTCAAGTGGGAAAGGACAGAGGAAAACAATCAGAAATCAGATAAATAAGCAGCTGAGATCTATAATTCAACACAGAGTCCAAGTGCCCAACCTTTGGGCTACTTATTTATTTATTTAAAGGTGAGAATATTAGTGCATTTTGGAAAATACTTGACAATTTAGTCCATTTCTATTAAAAAAAAAAACAAAAAAAAACCAAAAAAAAAACCAACCAAAACTCAAAATCCCAATTCAAAATGCAGAGAATAGGAGTTCTGGCAAGATTTGCATTAAACTCCTTTTATTGAGGTATAGACTTTTTTGTCCACTATAGACATGTCAAGGTGAATCTTCAGCATCAAGAACAATGGGATGACCACACCAGACCCCCAAAGATGGAAGAGTTCAAGAATAACTTTGCTGCATCTTGACACACAGGTGAAAGTAATCCAAGGTTTGATAGAGCAAACAGCTGACAGCAACTGTGGTGCAGAGGACAGCCTGTACTTACCTCATATATAGTTTCCAGAAAAAACACCAGACAGCATAGCAGTGGGGGACTTAACTAGATGCTCCAATTTAAAAAAAAAAGTTTTACTCTCCACTTTTCCAAAACTGTCAAACGGACACCACAGAATATTTCAACATCCTTATTCTGATTACAGGAGTCCATTAAATAAATAAAACCGACAAAAAGCACTGATATATGTCAAACATGCAAGTAAAGGATGAATTTTACACTTCCCTGTCACTGCTCTCACTGTTTGTCTTTTAAAGTTATTGCTAGAGAAAGCTCTGATGCTCCAACATCATTTCACCTGCCAGCTTCTCCAATTATTGCAATTTATTTGCTTGGGCAGAAGAATAGAGTTATTGCTCCAATTACTTCTGAGACAACTTAACAGGAAATACTTATTTAAATAGTCAACTATGTAGCACAGTAAATGCCAAAACAGAAACTTCACTCATCTCTGGTCTGGATATTTGTGCAATAGTTGAACTCTACGCATAAAGAAATGCTGTAAATCCTTCTGACAGTTTCAGATTAGAAATTTTACAAGAGGCCAATGATTCAATTGTAGGCTAATACTCTGCATTCAAAGGAGACACCCAGTCCAACTCACTGGCTCTGACCGGGAAAAAACTTTTGATCTTAAAGTTTCTGGCATACAAGCACTTGCAAGCCTCACTGCTTTGGGATTTCCGTACATTTCTCCAAAATGAGTTTCCAATCTAGATATCAGTGGCAATGTGTTCCTGAATAAAAGATCAAAAATCAAAACAATTGAGCAAAAGCAATCTAGGATAGTCAAGAACAATCACCATACCCTCATGCAAAGCACAGCATGAAAGAAACATCTTGAAATCCCACACAGGAAACAAAAAATTCTTGTTTAGTCTTCTAATGCAATTTCATATTTCATTCTGTTTTCAGACAAAAGGAAGACTTACAGTCTATAACACAGTAAGAATCTTTTTTACATTACTTACATCCTTTATGCTTTGACACAAGAATTAGCTTAAATTTACTATCACAGATTTAAAGAAAAGTCAAGCTGGTTTTGTTTCTAAATAAGCATAACATGTAAAATTTCTGAGTGAAAGGACAAGGCTATGTAACTTCTGGATTTTTCCTTCACTTAACCTGTTTCAGCTGCATTACTGTGCACTCTGCATGTCTGACACAAGGCACTCTCAGAAGAGAGTAGATAATGCTGTTCCTTGCATAAGATGAGCAATAACCACAGAAGTATCCACAGTTTCCCTTAGAAACTACTGTATATTTCCTGCAGTGGAAGTGACTCTTCTCACCACCCTGATAGTATGAGGAACACTTTGTATAACAGAGTAGGAGTACAGAAGCGCAGCACTCGGTTCAGTCATGTTTGAGTTTCATTCGTGCAAGCGAGGAAAAAAGAGCGAGTCAGCATTTCCAAATAGAAAGCTGTTTTCTAAAATGTTTGGATTTTTAAATTTTCCATTGTCATTTCTGGGGTTGAGGTGTTACTAAGCTTGGTAAAACAGGAAGTATTGATTTTCCCTTTGACTTTTTTCCCTGGATCCAACAGTCCATATTCAAACACTGTACCTCCTTATCATCAGCCAAAAGGATCCACAAGCTTGCCTTGCTAACCCAGACTTATTCAGCACACTTGTAGCTTTAACTACACATGTCAGAACAGGTAAGAAGCAGACAAAAAGGGAGTAGACTAAACTGACTGACAACAAATGTTGCCAATTGAGTATTCTAGACATGGGTTCCCTTCTCTAAAACAAGACAAAATGAAAAAAATCTATTTTACCAGACTAATAGATAAAATGAGGAGCTGCTTGGACTGTGACAATCTATGTTATAAAGTCATAGAATCATTTTGGTTGGAAAAGACCCTTAAACATTGAGTCCAACCATAAACCTAACACTTCCAGGCCTACCACTAAACTGTGTCCCTGAGTACCTACACATCTTTTAAATGCCTCCAAGGATTGTGGACTCTACCACTCCCAAGGGCAGCCTGTTCCAATGCTTCACAACCCTTTTGGTGAAGAATCTTTTCCTAACACCTAATCTAAACCTTCCCTGGTGCAACCTGAGGCCATTTCCTCTTGTCCTGTCATTTTCTGTATGGGAGAAGAGACCGACCCCCACCTGGCTACAACCTCCTTCCAGGTAGTTATAGAGAGCGATAGGGGCTCCTCTTAGCCTCCTCTTCACCAGGCTAAACAACCCCAGATCCCTCAGTCACTCCTCTTAAGACTTTTGCTCCAGACCCTTCACCAGCTCTATTGCCCTTTTCTGGACATGCTCCAGCACCTCAATATCGTTCTTGTGGAGATGCAGCCTCACCAGTGCCGAGTCGAGGGGAATGATCTCTGCCCTGGTCCTACTGGCCACACTATTCCTGATATAGGCCAGGATGCCACTGGTCTTCCTGCCCACGTGAGCACACTTATATGTACTATACTCACAGAAGAACCCCAAATTTCAAATCTGGGGAACGATAAACATATCAAATTATATATACAAATACGGGATGATAAATTACACAAATATCTGAAGGAAAAGCTTCCTTTTTCATCAGTGAGCACACTGCATCTGTACTACACAGGGAAGGGACTCACAGACAGCATGTACACCTACCTACACTGAATTGTTCTATGAGGGGAAAGAAACACTGTGTTCTGCACTCCAGCTGTACTGGCTTTATAGCTCAAGCTTTTAGCACTCAGTGGTACAAAGTGTCCTGGCTGCTCACAAAACTCTAGACAGGCATGCCTTTTATATCTGATTATTTATTCATAGATCAAGCTTGGAAGCAAGCAGAAAACAATCTAATAATCCCTGGACACCAAACAAAACAAAAATTTGAAAAAGGTACCACATGTGAAATATCATTACAACTGCAGGGTATAATTGCCTGACTAGGTCCATATTTTATCAGGCTGCTAGGGAAGACTAAGTAGTTGTCCTCTGTTTCTCTGACCCTCTGCCACAACACACATTACCAAAAGAAATAAAAGATTGAAATGTTACCAGTTAACATCATCTTTCAACTTGCTCAACTGTCATGTGGTTCACTTCAGCTAATGCATTTAGAGCATAAAGCAACAAGAAAACAATTTGTTTGGCTGACATTTCAGTGAAAAGGGCTCTTTTGTAAACAATAATCAGATTTAAACAATTTTCTGTGGATCACACTAAAGAGGTGGTGCTTAAATACTCTCCAGTCTCTGGTTTGGAGCAAATGAAGAGACTCAATCTCAGGTGATCAAGCCTGTGTATTTTGAAACAGAAGGACACAAGACTGCTCCATGGAAACTACTGATTTCTGGGGGGGGGTGGAAGAATCATAGGCTGCTAATAAAAATATGCACTTAAGTCTATGTTTTTATAACCTTTCTTCAGGATATAACAGGTATTCAGAAAAATAAACGCTTTGTTTATTTGAAATAAGCTAGGAATTACCTTGGACAGTAGAAGAAACCCCTTTCTCCTTTTCTAAAGCTCTTTAACAAGTGACAAGAATGGTCACAGAGGCAGAGTAGTGTATATATTCGTATATTCCTGAAAGCATGCAGAAGTATATTAGGAAGACTGGATAGTATTGCTAGAGAGTTACTTATAAACATTAAAAATAACCTGATCTTGGTGACTGGGAGGGGGGATGGTTTGTTATTTTTTTAGTCCTTTTCCCTTTAAGATAACAAATCTGAGTCTTCCCTAATGCAACACTCCTTGTTCTCTCATAAATTTAATATTACATTTATTCCAGCTGCAAAACCAAAACCTCTACAAAACAAACAAACCATGAGATAAGAGTCATTTGAGCAGCGAAGAACACCCTAAAATTAACCTGGGTAATAACATTAACGCCACATTTCAACAGATACGGGAGTGGCAGAGTTATTAGACAACGTAACATGCATATTTCCCAAAATTAGACCTTTCCATCTCGCTCCTTCAGTAGCCTGTTTCTTCCCACACTCAGAAGATAAAGAAAACCTACAACTTAGGCTAACATGAAAGAGGCACAGACTTTCCACATATTCAAAGTCATAACCTGAGAGCAAGACAGTGAAAAAGAGACTGACCATGAGTGCAGTGATTACTCAGTTAAGTCAGTCACAGGACAGCACGGGTTTTACCTACGACACAGTATTTTTCCCCATTAAGTGCCTAACATAGTATTAAAAAATATGTACTATCAAAAATATCTTGTTCTGGAGAACTGAAGTAATTGTATTCTCCTCCTTTACTCCCTCAGAAGGATAAAATCCAGGAGAAAGCATTACTAGAACTACTTGAACGAGTTCTGTAGCTGGAGAAACATCAACCAACCCTAACACCAGGCATAAAAGTGTCCCCTCAGGTTCTGGTCTCTGGTCTTCCCACAACTATGCTCGGTCTTGCTCCGCAGGCAACAGTTCCTGAGGTGGCCACCTGAGATGCAGAATGCAAACTAGGGATTTAATCCCACCCTGCCTTTCCAAGTGTCACTGTAACCTAAAGACCTTCATTTTACAAGCGCACATAAGAGACCCACACTGTATGTACAGCTACACAGTTACTCTGGTTGGACATTCCGCCATGCTTTCCACATCAAAAACCAAAACCCAAATGAATCAACAAAGAAAACAAATCCACCAGGAGACAATGCAAACATTTCACAGTTGGGCTCCTTAATGGAAGATAACCATCTATTAGCATACTTGAAGAGTCTGTTCTTTCCCCTGAAGAACCACCATGAATGAACACGGTACCCTTGGATCCAGCTACAACTCATGGTAGCCTCTGCTCTACAACAGGTAAAGCCTGTTCCTGAAATTCTGATACTACTTTTCACAAGTAGTTTCAGCTGGATAACCAGAAGAATCCATGGAGAATATTTTTTTACCTTTGGAAACAGTTCACTTTGTGTATCATCTGGAGCACTACCTTTAGGAAAAAAACTTCCAAGCCCCTGGAAAAACAGCTATACATTGCTGATGCAGAGCAGTAACACAAATGGTCTGAATATCAAGTTCATTCTTGCAAAAATGGCATGCTCAAGAGCTACTCAACACACATATATTTAAAAAGCAAACATAATTAGTAGAATATTGTGAAGCAGTTATCCCCTGGCAAGCTTTTGAAAAGCTGGCAGTGGTTTTCTGATGAAAGAGAAGAGTCTGTCAGGCAACAAATCAAGTATACTTTCATTTGCTCAAACCTTGTTTTGAATAATTCACAGCTCATTTGCCATACAGACCAGAAGGAAGGAGTGGAGTATCCCAGCCTTGGGAGATGCAGCACATCTCACCTGTGCTGCACTGCTGCTTTGTAAATGTAGGACTACACTTATCAATGAAATGTCAACAAAAAACCCAAACAAAAGTCAACAAAAAGTCTGTACAAAAAGGAGCTGTCTGGCCTCATTCAACCTACCACATATGGAAATAAGGCAGCACAATACTGAAAACCCTCAAGTGTTCAGTGAATGCATTTGTCGATGACAGCTGGAAAAGAAATTTGCTAATTTCTGAAGGAAGCAGGAGATTCCAAACCAGTCCTAATGATTTAAATCAGAGCAGTTTGACAAAAGCTGTCCAGAGTTGGTCCTCAGAACTGCAGTGTGCTGTACTGCTACTAGCAACTCTCCTACTAGGTCACATCATTAACTACACTTTTATGTTAGCATAAGTGAATGAGAGATGCATGCTTAGCTCCCCTAAAGAAATAAAAGTTGAAATAAGCATTGAAGACAAAGTGTCAGTTCATATTTTCTTGCTTTTTCTTCAGCTCCTCACAAACAAAAGCCCTTTATGAATGCTGCAAAAAGCTGCAACATATGTGAAAGACCCCATGGTCAACTAATGCATTTGCTTTAAAATTCTTTGTTCAGCTCATTTTCTAGTCCCAGTTAGCACCAGAAAATAACTCCTACACTAAAAGTTCCTCAATGCATTTCTCCCTTCATTTACTAATGTTTCTTCTCATGTCCAGGTTTGTATTAAAATTGCTGCTGAAGCAGGGGAAAAGAAGCCCCATTTTAGCACATCGGCTGGGATATTCCAAAATAAATTGGTTTCTTAAGCAGGATTAGGCTCAAAATCAGACTACTGTTCTGTACCCTGCTCACTTTAACTGGCACTTTGCCATGACTTACAGGAAAAGATGCAATACATTTAAAAACACAACTCAGTGAAAAGTAGTCGTGCAAGGTCGAGGCTGTTCCAGCCTGTTCCATGGCTTTTCTGAGTATGCCCAGGACAGACCACAGCAGCAGACAATTAGCACCTTCCAGACTCTGGGAAAGGGAGAGGTAGATGAAGCAGCCCAGTGGGGCTCAGCAGCACGGGTCAGACCACTAATAGAGCCACAATAGGTTTATACTTGCTCTTATCAGTATCACAATTATTTAGGAGTATCTGCATTTTAAAAACACTGCAATATCATGGCAGCACTGTTTCTTGCTGTCCTGCACAGACAAAGGCCATGCTGGCACGAAAATCTCAGACAGGATCAGTCAGAAGCTAGTAACAAAGAACATTAAGCCTTTAAAGATGATTAGCTTCAGCAACTAAGGCTGCTTTACTTTTGAATTGGCACTTTCAGTCCCAATTCACCCTGTTGTTAAAGCTTTAGAGCCAGTCTGCCTAGTCTATGCTTGTGATTCTCCAACTGCAGTCCCCTGGACCTCTAGTAACCTGCAAAGCCTGTTAGATGTGGTTCAATGCGACTCCACACAATTATAAGCTCCCCTACCTTTCCATCCAAAAGACCAAAGTCCATGAGAAATTTTGAGGGTTGACACCAGCCAAAACAAACGGGGGGAGTTTTTCGAGTGGCTGTATATGATACAAACTCCACAGGGAAAAAAAAAAATAAAAGAGCATGTGCAGACCTGTAAGTGCCACTTCATCTTATGACAGAGGTGTTTTGCAATTCAAGAGCAGGAGTGTCCAATTAAGACAAATGCAAAAGACTCTCTGACTTTTATTTACCTTTCTTCTTACTTCTGTTGATGGAGAGAAAGATGAGAAAATCCAGAAAATCCACGTGTCTGCTGGAGAACAGATATCAAGGATATTTGCTGGTCAATAACAAAACTTTCCACACCAGCATTAGATCTCCAGAAGTAACAGATCTACAGACAAAACTGACTGTAAATTGTTGTATTGGTTTGGTTTTTTTACCAAATTCATTCCATCAAGTCAGGATATTTACAGCTATACCAGAAATCAGTACAATACATAGCTAAGACACAGATATTTTGTTTGAATCTCCTAGCTTACATGTCTACAAGCATTTCCTAGTTATCAACAAAGGTGGAATCAGAACAAGAGCCTTTCACTGAATAGGAAAGTAATCCTGACTGTTTGGACTACCTGAAGAAATTTCAAATGTAATACAGGGGGAATAGGGAAGAAAAAAAAAAATGAAGGCAGGATACAGGCACAAATTTGGAGAGTGTTGGCCTGCCTCAACATGCAGATGGCTAGTTTTAATGATATATAAAAATGTACTGCTGGATACACAGTGTAGTCTATCCATAATATAAACATGCTCAAAGCAGACCTTTATGACTCACTTTTTCCAATTCTGTAATCTCTTTGTTTCATTATGCACTCTAGAGTATCATGATAAGTTATGCTTTATATCACCATCACAGTATTATACTTCATAGAATCATAGAATGGCCAGGGTTGGAAGAGACCTACAAGATCTCTTGTCCCATGGGCAGGGACACCTCTTATTAAATGAGTTTGCTCATTTAATCTGGCCCTAATCACTTCCATGGATGGGGCATCCACAACTTCCATGGGCAACCTGTGCTAGTGCCTCACCACCCTCACAGTAAAGAATTTTTTTCTAACATCTAATATAAACCTGCCCTCCTTCATCTTGAAGTCATTCCCCCCTGTCCTGTCACTACATGCCCTTATAAATAGTCCCTCTCCATCTTCCTTGTAAGCTCCCTTCAGATACTGGAAGTCTGCAATTACGTCACCCCAAAGCCTTCCCTTTTTCAGGCTGAACAATCCCAATTCTCTCCGCCTTTCCTCATAGGAGAGGTGTTCATCCCTCTAATCAACTTGGTGGCCCTTCTCTGGACTCAATCCAACAGATCCATGTCCTTCCTGTGCTGGGGACCCCAGAGCTGGATTCAGTACCCCAGGTGGGGTCTCACCAGAGCAGAGTAGAGGAGCAGAACCACCTCCCTCAACCTGCTGGACAAGCTGCTTTTGATGCAGCCCAGGATACTGCAGTTATCAGCATGCAGCCCTACAATGTGCCTGTGACCTAAAGAAATGAAACTTAATTTTTTCATCTTATTTTCATGGCACTGAAAGATGCCACCTAACCATGAGAACCACTGAGATAAGGCATCTGGAGGTAACACAGCACAGTGTTGCACTGATCAGCATCTTGAACTACATTTGCACCACAAAACATCAAAGAGCATGTAGCTCCTCCCCACCTTCCTCCACCAATTCATTCAGGTGAAAGCAGGCCTGCAGCTCTGAAGAGCAGAACACAAAAGTCCAGCCAGCTCCCTTGCTTCCACGTTATGAAGTAACAGGAAATACAACTCCCCTCACACAGCCAGTTCCCACTTCAAAACCAAACACTGTTGACCTGTACTTTCATTAACTGCTGTCATGTTGATCCTGGAGCATTTAACACATTCAAAAGACAGAACAAAGTTCAAACCAGGATGATAACCCCTGCACATGTGACCGCTGAGTTTTGAGCTGGAAAAACGCCAACACAGAGAAAGAAAACTTCTCTGCCCTGGTTCTCCAAGTATTTCCAAAAGTATATTGGGGAAAAATTACAGTGCATTTTGTGGAAACAAAAAGAGCAGTTAAAAATGCAGAATTCCCTTCACAGAGGGCAGAGACATAATTAGCAGAAATACATGCAGAAAAGTGGTTATGCAGTTAGCATCCCAAACCAATATTTCATAATATATCTCAAAGTCTTTGTATCCATCACTCCCAAGCCTGGTAGTAATGTTAGAAGATGATGTGTGAAATAGATTTAAAAAAACCCAAAGAACAATTTTTCCTTTTCATTTCCTTTTTTTTTAAACACTGAGACACTATTTTGTGACACAAACCATGTACACATAACATCAGCAGGACTTATTTTCCAAAAAAGACTACATGTTAGAACCAGTGAGTCGGTAATTTAAGTAAAATAGCATGTTCAACAGACAGCACTGGAATCCCTGATCAACAGACAGCACTACCTTTATTTCTGCTCCTTCCCCCATGTGCAAATGTAACTGCACAACTAAACATGCAAATACCCACCCCTGAGCTTGTGTAAATCCTGCACCCATGGGAAAAGAACTGCCAAGGACACACAGCACACACGGAGGAAGCAACACACCACGCTCATCCTTTTAAAAACCACAAGAGCAAATTGATGTGGCAACACTGCAAGGAAGACTGGATTCAAACATGAAGCAAGTCCGACCTGCTGCTGGTTAAAGACAAGTCATGAACCCGCAGCAAGACACACACAAAGGATGACTCTGCTGATATTATTTATATCATTTGCAGCTGGCAAATGCTGCACACATCGGTGTCCTGTGCACACACCACATGGCTGAGAGTCCCTTGGCAGGCTGCAGCCTTGCCATAGCACTGGGACACACCATTTTAATTTGGGAAGAAGGTATCTGCATGCTGAATTTTACAAAAGTCTCTCAGCATACTCCCAGCTGCAAAGGACCTGCCTAGCTTCCATACACCTGTCACCACTGGAGCATCCCGAGCTCAAAACAGCTGTGGTTAGGCAGGAATTTTGAAGGGGCAGGGAGCAATGATTTCAGGCTAGTGAAACAGCCTGAAAAATTAATTAAATAAATAAAAGTAGTGCGTGTCTACCACAACTCAAGTATCTTGGCATAAATTATGTTTAAAAGTAGAAACAAATATATTGAACTAGGTAAACTGACTTCATGCACACAAAGCAACAGAATAGGGCTCCAGAGACTTTGTTTCATGTTCCAGCCCTTGAATAGACTTTGACAAAGTCACTGACTCACTCTGTGCCCCAGCTATTACACAGGAAGGTACCTCAGCCTCTTATCAGCAGGATAAAATCTATTACTGAATAACATACTCAGCTATTCAGGTCACTACATCTCACTTTCACCACTTCTGCTACAGGTGCACTGCTAATGAAACACGGTACAGCTGTTTCACTAGAGTATACTCATGAATCTTAAACACCTGAGTTTTAAAACAGTGGATAGAATGTACACTGTTTATATGGCAAAGGGAATATAAATTATTCTTCAGGAAAAATGATACACAAAATCACAATTAAAACCTTTGAAAAGAAATCTGTACAATGAAAAAAAACAATCGAACTTTGAGGATTGAGGGATCTATCTTTTCAGGCAAATTGGACTACAGGCACTGGAATAATCCCAATGCAACCTGGAGGGATAACTATAACCAATATTTAATCAGATCTTCCATTTTAAGAAAGGGACAACCACTATAAATCTTAACCTTGATGACTCAATATAGCATGGTTAAAGAAGCAATAGCTTCCAGTATAGATAAAAAAATAGCATCCTCATCAGTACTCTTCATTCTTTTTAAATGTCAAGTGAACCAAACTTATAACCTGATAGTAAGGCAAGTGTCTTCATATATAATTTTGTTTGATTTCTTGGCTGTATTTTACAATAACATTTTAAAAGAGTTTTTTAAAGGTCTTTTGAACACTACAACAGAAAAAATCCCTGATGATGCTGCAACTCTACACTTCTATGTAATGTTAGACAAATGCACAGAGCTGTAATTTACAGCGAAGATCCACTGCATGGTATCTGTCAACGGTTTGAGGGTTTATTATCCAGATCACCACATTCATATCTGACCCAGATCACAAGCAACTAAGATGATGTTTAATCCTCTACCTGCCAAATTCTTCATCATGCTGTGAAGACATGCCCTCAAGTTACATTCACATTGTGCAAATATGTGAGATAAAGTTTTTAATAAATATTGATTGATTTAACAATTTAGCAATTAAGGGGTTATTTTAGGAGCTTAGGATTTCTGAAAGCTGGTAACAGTTTACTCTGCTCATAGCCACACCTGAACTTCCACCAGCATTTTCTAAGTATTAGTCTTTCACTAGAGACAGAAGTTGTCACTGTTTCCACTCTAACATACCATGCTGTGTCACTGGTTCACTATATCCTCTTTGACAGTTAAAGGACATATGGAATGTTGGGATTCTCTTCTGCAGTACTGATATGACTGAAGTAATTGAGGGGAGGGAAATTTCATTAGGCATCAGGCAGTGTTTCCCTATCCATTCTGCTCACCACCTTTATGGTGGACAGTTTAGCTAAGTATGAACTGGCAAAACCAGAAAGCATTATAGTACTTTCCAGGATATCTAGCCATCTTCAGGGGGGGAAAAAAAGTGTTGAAGTTTGTATAAATAATATTCTAACATTTTTATAGCACTTATTCTCTCATGGATCATTTCTTCACTTCTGCACCTAATATTTACATACTAGTAAGAAACTCCCTTTCCCTGATAATTTTGCTTTATATTCAGCTAAGAAAAAAAGTTTAACAACATCACAGAAATTGGAGAGAAACAAAAAGACAACAAAGGAAACAACAAGAGAGTGAGCAATACACTAGGGGAAAAAAAAAATAACATCACAGTACCAATTCCTGTGACGCAACTTAAATAATATGCTGTGAAATGGCCAAACAGACCAAATAAGAATAATATACAAACATTTGTTCCAGTTCTATTTATTTGAAACAGCAATGGGGTTGACGACTCAATAAACCAGAATTAACACTTCTTCAGTGAAGCTCAACTATAACCTCCTATCAGCTGGACCAAAGGAACCTTTGGCTGCTCACAGCACACAGCACTGCACCAGAGCAGTCTAGCAGCCAGATTTGTATAATAAAGAACAGGGTGTGACAAAGCCAGGCTATCAGTTGGAAGTTGCTTTAGACAGCTGCAAACCTAGCTTTTCTTTGGTATTCATGCTTTCAAAGGGGTTTCAGCCACAGACACTCAGGTTCTCTTTGTGCCCAAAGCTTGACCGAGTTTGATAAAACTGGAAATACCAAAGAAAAAAGGAAACTACACATAATGCAAGTCACAAGCTCACCACTTTTTTTGTTCTTAATTTGTGTTTTGCATATTTGAAGTTTCATTCAACTCCAGGAATTTCATATTCCACTCTGTGGCTCCAAGCAAAACATTAACAGGCAAAGTTGTTTTGCTCAACTTATGCAACTCCTGCTACCTGTAGGAATGTGCAATTCAGAAAAATTCCAGTGACTGTTCCAATTTCTTCTTTCCTTGAATTGTGAACTTTTCTTTGGAGCTAGAAAAGAAGGAACAGCCAACCAAATTTAAAAGTGGAGGAAAGAATCATGGAGATAACCGAACAACTGGCCATGTTTGGATGAAAGTAACCACAACTATTTCTGACTATATCCAGTTAGCCTGTTTGCCACAGTAATGCAGAAAGACTTCTCCTCTGATAGTGGGAAATTAAAATTAAGTAAGTCTTTGAGCTAGAAAGCAACAAAACACACCCATGCAAAGCTCTTTTAAAGGAAAGGAGAAAAGAGACTTTACTTCAGGTTGCATCATGCACTTATCTTCCCAGCATTTCCCTTAGGAACTTGCTTACAATATAAATAATGAAGCTCTCTTATTAGCAAGCTAAATATATTTTCATTTCTTAATATAAAGAAGAAAATTTTGATCTAAAAATCACAGAAAGGCAATAAGGGAACAGAAAATAATACTTAGTGCTTTTTCTTAAACTTAAAAGCCAGGATTTGCACATTGTATATTTATTCTGCAGAAATGATGCCAATAGAAATCTCAGGTTGCTGGAGGATTATTTTATCCAATGCAAAAGTTAAATTATCTTGGTCATGTTATCTACAGTTTCAGCAGACATGCACAGGGACACTTCTGCACACTTATGCTTTAGTTGCTTTCTATTTCTAAATTGCTTCCCTCCCTTGCCATTTAAGAAAGCAACAGCAGCACCTAACACATTGCATGACAGTCTTACTTAATCCAGCACTATAATCCATCTAAAAAAAAACCACAAACAAGCGAGGAAACAGGAGGTCAAGAGTAAACTAAAAAGATACATGGTTAAATGTTGCTGCACCCCAGCACTGGGAAGGATGACAACAGTCACAGGATGTGCCTATCGGATACTCCGAGTCAACCTGTTTGCAGTACTTCACAACATCTGCACAGCTGCTTATCAAACAAGGAATGTTCTTATGCTCTAGTCAAATATATAAACAGCAGTTTGGCGTGGAAGAACTATAACCTTTTATTTCAGCACAGAATGGACCGAGTAGCTACAGAATTTTTTCTAGATGTTCTTTGATGCAATGCTCCCTTCACAAAAACAACACAGGCAGCTCAATACAAACACATTCGCTGCTGACAAGCCATGATTTGGCCACATGACTGTCCCGCCTGTGTTTCAGGTATTAGCTATGTCAAATCTAATTATCAGAGACAGCTTGACAAGGTCTTTCACAGTATTCGGGAAAGGTGCACTTGCCAAAGCCCTAGTGGAGGCCATGGTGTATAGCAAATCTAACCCAGCTCAACTGAGGCTTGTAGTTTTGCTGACAAGTTTTTCCCCCAATAAATTACATAAATAATCACTGGCCAGCAAGCCTTTACAAGGACTGTCAGGAATTCAGTGACCCATGATGTATAAGAAATACTGCCTGTTGTGTTTACAATCACATGTATGAGGTTGTCTTTCTACATGATGGCTGCTACAGAAATTATACTGGTTTTAATTGTACCAATTACGAAGGCTTCTGTATTAGTTTGACAGAGTGCTTCAGGCTATTCTGCCATTACCTTTAGATCCTGCAATTCAAATAGCAACCCTGTCTAGGAAGGGACAGCATATCAAAGAAGGTATATGGACTGAACTACAAGTTTTTCTAGTTAGTGGATGTTTCCTCCTTTCATTACCTGTCATGGGTGAAGGGTACACAGATACCAGGATGCAGCACACAAGTACATGTACAAATACCAGTGGCAGCTCATAGGAACACAATATGAACATTACTCATACTACCTGAAATACCCACCCAAAACAATTAAATGTTCAGGCAGTATTTTAAGCATAAATGTCTATCTTAAGAGTACAAGGAAGATTATTCAAGGAGAAGCATATTGGCACATCTGATTTAAGCAAGAGTCCAGTATAATGGATACATGCTGCAGCCACACATGCAAGAAGGGAGAGCACAATATCCACTTTCCTCAGAGACTTACAATAGTTCTGAGATAACTTACACTTCAACTCCTTTGCTTCAGTGTACAGAGGAGAGATTATACAAATAATTGTTTAAATAGAAATGATAGCTGTAATAGCTGTATCTTACAGGAGAAGAGGCAGAGCAGGCACAGAAAGCAAACGTTCTGCAAGGACACACGAGAGCAAAGAGCAGGAAGCACAGCTCTGCAGTCCTTAGTCACGTACAGGTTGTGTGAGATGCCCCTACATCCAGGGTCTAATAGCAAACCAATTTGTGCTAACAACAGGTGACATAGCAACAGCGTGGGGACACTGAAATTCAAATGTATACAGCATGGAAGCCATTCAAACATCCAAACTATCATCACACCCAAGATACTGTGTCACTAAACCACACACAGAAGGCCTGAAAGCCAAGGCAGGGATGCGGGTGGAAAAGTGTCAAGAAGGAAGAGGGAGTTGCAGTGCCTGAGACTTCGGCACAGGACAAAGTCTCTCACAAGCAGGCTCTGGGCCTTACAGAAGTTGTATTAACAAGAGACTAGGGAAGGTGCACTTGCAGCAAGAGATAATATCTAACTCCAGGCTCAGTGCTGTAAAACATTATTAGCTTTTCCTCTGGAAGCTCCAGCAGGGCCTTTCTATCTTCTGCCATCACAGTTTCACACATAGGATGTACAAGACATGGAATACAAATGTGCATCTAGATGAACATAGGTCCTTGGTACTCTCAAATACTTGTTTCTTTTTTCATCTTCACTTCTTAAGAGGCACATTTAAAGCTGGGAGTCCAACTTGTACTAATATATGTTGCTGATCACAAGAGTGCTCACAAAAGTATTGTATAACTGTGGGGTGATGCAAGAGAAAGAAGAGATGCCATGGGATGTCAAGAGACAGAAATCTGAAGAGAAAGAAATCTCTAAATTAAAACAGAAATAAGATAAGATTCACTCCTTTGAGAAGACTGCTCTGTTCCTGTGGCCAAAACCCACACCACAACATTATGGCTTTTCTCCAACACAGTCCACTCTTTCAAAACAAGTCATTTGATCCCACATTTATTTAGAGTATAGAGTAAGCAATAACAGAGACAAAATAAAACCAAACATAAGTATCACAAGCTGATTCCCCACAATTTCTACATCCCAGCAACCTACACCAAAACAAAGAAAAGCACACCAAGGACTAGTGCAGGAACCTCAGACAAAGGTAGTACAGTAAGTTTTGAACAGTGTTCACAGTTGCACAGATTATATAAAACTGAGGACAGAAAACAGACAGTGATTTCCTAATTACAGCCTGGTAAATGAAGGGAGTTTTCTCCCTTCATTTCTCTCAGTAAAAGATATATAAAGTCATTATCTAATCCCTCTGTATTTAAAACTTTAAACACAGTGCCATCAAGACAGATGAGACATAAAATTGGCTATATGAATACAAATGGAAAGGAAAAGCACTTGTTTTCTTTCACATATAAGGTTATGGGAGGGAGGGGGAAGGGAATCTTCCCTTGCTCTCTGTCTCAATCCCACAGCAGGCATCTGCAAATGGGAACCTCTGCATAAATAGTCTTCTTGCATTCTTGGTCTGATGTCAACTCCGAGCACAACTATCCTTTTCTCCTTATTAGTAACAGAGATTAAGAAAATGCTTTATAAGGCACGTAATACTAATAACAAATTACCTTAAAAATTGAAAACTTTGTGACTATTGGCAACTTACAATTAAGCTGACTGTTGCTCATGAAAAATCCAACTCACTTCTGATTCTCACTTTGTCATCTTCTTTCCTATTGGTGTAAACACACTGGGTTTACAAATATTTTATAATCTTCACTTCTCTTTTCCCAAGATTCATGCTACTCTAAGACATTTGTCTATAATTAACCAATGTAAAACAGTGGAACCAAGTTTTAGTTCATGCATCTTTTAGCAGTTCAGTGGGAGCCACCTGCTTTGTGTTAGGGCAAGACTTGAGCTAGGATTCACTTGCAGGGTTGTCAGATAATCTTTTTTTTCTGTTATTAGTTACCACTGTCAACACACAGAAAAAGAAGGATCCAAAAATTCAGTCAATTACTTTTAGGGCTGGGTAGCAGCCAGCAGGAATACTCATTGCTAGGTTCAGCAGAGGTTTGCCAGATGATGACATTAGCATCAGCAGGGAAAACTTCCTTTCTTGGCTTGTATCTGCTAAAGGCTGCAGTCACCAAATTAGGACTAAGGATGGGTCCAGAAGGAACAATTTAGGGCTAAATTTAGGACTGGTGTCAATAGAAACCATCTGTCTGTTAAGACAGAGACTAGGTTGGGTAGGGTCACTGACATAGGAAGAGGAGAAAAGTGAGCCACAGCTGGCAGTGAGCTTGAAAGGGTGCAGCTGGCTATGGCTGTGTCTGGGGCAGACTGTAGCAAGGAACAGTGGGGAGGCAGGACTAAGCCAGGGGACACAGCCAGGACCAGCAGCAGGGTCAGCATGTGCACAGGGTGGGACAGCCACTTGCACCTTCAGCCAGAAAGATCTGCCAGGCACAAGGCAAGGTTTGGATAAGCCAAGCCAAAGCCACTATACTATGACTAGTACAGTTTCTGTAGAGTATTGCCTGACTAGATGTACCTCTGGAACCAACTGCTAGATTTGGGGTACATTTCCACCCAGCAGAAGCCTGCACATTCCCAATTCTAACACGGCACCAAGGTAAGCACAGTCCCACAACCCTCATATTCCAGAAAGTGGAAAGAATCAAACAGGTGCATTCACTGCCTCGCTGGAACATTTAACATGCAATAAAACCAAGCATTTCAAATCCAACATCTTCAAATCCAGTCATCTTCAAATCTGCATGCACCTACACCAAAACAGTTCTGATTAGGGAATCACTGGTTAGGGAATTGAATGGGTAGTCTGAAATTGTCATACAATTCCCAATACAATCCCAATGTCTCCAAGTTATCTTACAAAACAAAATCATAGAATCAGCCAGGTTGGAAGGGACCTCTGAGATCATCAAGTCCAACCCTTGATCCACTGCCACTGTGGTTACTAGACCATGGCACTAAGTGCCACATCCAGTCTCATCTTAAAAACCCCCAGGGATGGAGAATCCACCACTTCCTGGGCAGCCCATTCCAATGGCTGATTACCCTCTCTGTAAAGAATTTCTTCCTAATATCCAACCTGAAACTCCTCTGGCAGAGCTTAAGACCATGCCCTCTTGTCTTAGTGATAGATGCCTGGGAGAAGAGACCAACCCCCACCTGGCTACAACCTCCTTTCGGGGAGTTGTAGAGAGTGATGATAGGATGAATATGCTAATGCACAGGCAATAAGGTTAAATGTCAGGGCCTCCTAATAACTAACTCCATCTCCAGTGATGCCTCGATGTGCAATCCTATCTAATCACTTGGCCTCTCACTTCACCCATCTGTAAACAGAACCAGCAGCCCAACCTACTTCACAGCATGTTGAAAGGTTACCATCTAAAATGCTTCACGCACTTTGGATTTTTTTTTAAGTGCTATATAGGTTAAGAGGTTTGTTTGTTTATTTTTAAGACTAATCTCCTATTAATGTGTTTTAAAGTGAACATACTTTACCTGACAAAAAAAAGCAATGCTACAAATAGAACACCGGACGTCATTACCAGGACTTTAAAACGGGTTGTGACTTGGCTGATCATAAGTAACCAAATTCACCTTTCGTTTTCCTGATGACATTTCCTGCACACAGATCCTTCTACTGGGTTTTTCTAGTGGCAACCCTAAATAAGGAACTTCTTGCTATCAAGAGTCCCTACCACACGAAGCTGTTCACTGCAGGAGCGTAGGGCAAAGCAGGAATTCAGGCCGAAAGGAAACGCTTTAATTATTTCATATCACTAACAGTATGCAGAGGGATTAGTCATTGCCAGACAGACGTGCTTCATTTTACTTAGACACAGAACAACAACTCTCAATTCTCTCCATTCACATTCATTATCCACTTAAAACAGTAACTATGTATCTTCCTGAAATGAAAACAAACATTAAACCAGCTCGCAGACAAACATCATTATAACTTAAGAAAACAAACAAAAATTAATTGAACTGTTTACTGACACCAAGGAATTCTCAGCTCCCAATACTGCACATACCAATGAAACATTCCCATGGGCTTTGATCCAAAAAGTATGAGAAGTCCACACAGCATCAAAAGGCAATTTGAGAAAAGTGACTGCCAGAAATCAAACCTAACACATTTAAGCAAACAAAAAAAACACATGGGAAAAGGAAAACAAATGCACAAGTTCACTCAATAATGCTCAATAAATGAATGCTACCACAGCATTATTACATCATGGCTAGGCTTCGCGAACGAAGATTTGGGAAGGCTCTATCCACATTTGCTACAGGCACGCTGGTGGCTTATGAGGCCAATACGTGACAGACATATCCGATTGCAAAAGGCACAGCAGAAAGACTCCTTAGATGGTGTATTCTGCAATACACGCTTCTTTCTGCGTTGCCTTTTTTCCTCGAGAGTGATCCTGCGTGTGTTCTCGAAGGAGACAGCTGCGTTATAGATGGTGTGTCTCCAGGCCTCCTGATTTGAGGCCAGAGTAGACCAGTTATGGTGATCAATATGGCCAAGGCTGAGATGTTGTTTCAGGGAGTCCTTGTATCTTTTCTTCGGGGCTCCTCTCATGCGGCAGCCAGTGGCAAGTTCACCATAGAGCAGGATCTTAGGGAGGCAGTGGTCCTTCATCCTTGAGACATGCCCTGCCCATCGCAGCTGCGTTCTCAGCAACATGGCCTCAATACTTGTGACAGCTGCTTGCTCTAGAACAGATGTATTGGTCACGTAATCTGACCAGTGGATGTTTAAGATTGAACGGAGGCAGCGTTGATGGAAGCGCTCTAGGAGACGTAGGTGGTGGCGGTAGATGACCCATGATTCGGAACCATATAAGAGAGTGGACAACACTATGGCTTTGTAAACACTGATCTTGGTGCTTTGCTTCAAGTGTTTATTACGCCATACTCTTTTGTGGAGTTTTCCAAAAGCACTATATGCCTTTGCTAACCTGTTGTCTATCTCTCCGTCAATCTTACCGTCTGAGGAGATGAGGCTACCAAGGTAATTAAACTGTTGGACTGATTTGAGCTCTGATTGGCCAATGGTGATGTGGGGATGATGGGGGACTTCCTGAGGTGCAGGTTGATGGAGGACCTCTGTCTTCTTTAAGCTGACTTCCAGCCCAAAGAGCTCAGCAGCATCTGCAAAGCAGGATGTTAAACGCTGCAGAGCTGCTTCTGTGTACATAATGTTGTACAAAACAGTATAGTTTTTTTTCCCCTGGAAAAAGTTACAGAATCCTTTCATCTGTAAAGGCTGAGGAAAACTGCACTAGAGAGCATCATAAGGAGTCCTTCTCTTGAAGCAAAGCAACTGGGAATAAGCAAGTGACTTCAAAAAAAAAAAAAAAAAACAAGCAAGAGAGAAATCCCAGCACCCCCTCCTTAGAAGAGAAGTGACATGCTGTCTTTCTCTGACATTACTAATTACTGACATCAATGTATTCCATCTGCTATTTTATAGAGATACAAAAGCCCTGTCTTTTTCTCCTCTAATTGTTCTCCTGTGACTAAAAATTCAACTGACATTGGCAACACTTAAGGTTTTGTAAGGGAGGGATGCAACCAGGAGAGATGGCAGTTTACTCTGGGGAAAGAAAAAGAAAAATAAAACCTGGGAACAACATTTCTACTGGTTTTGTCATTAACTTGCCAGCAGAGAATCCTCTGCTCTGTAACATCCATGGCCTATAGCAATGCTGTGGCAATCACCAGACAGTATTTATTCTGTTCTTGCTCTTTCAGTAAATCATTCCTACTCAAACTCTTACTAGGTAGGAAAAAAAACAATGGTAGATGGACGGAAACACAGGAAAAATTATTTTAAAAATCCAAACAATAATTTTCCAAAGCCTAGCAAGGAATTAGAAGTTCCTGCTTCAGAGAGGACTTGATTCAGCCTTTGTTCTGTCCTAGAAGTTCTGTTGCAAACACTCTTAGGAACCCTGAGCATGTCTCCATGTTAGCAAGTGCTAAAACCCATGCCTATTGGACCTTTCCTGCTCATCCTTAATACTCAAACTAGAACATTCACACAAATTTGCTTTATAAACTTTAACCAGAACAGGCAGCTAAAGACATCAAATGAGGTGAAACAGGCAGCAGTTTCTGATGGCTACAGCAAGACTCATCTGAAAAGTCATGCCACTAAGACCTCTCAGAAGGGAGACAGAGAGAAAAGATAGAATCACAAACCACTGAGCTAATGTCAACTATTTTCCAATCAAAAATCCATCCTGGCATCCCCCGGTGTCTCTACTTGTCACTTTGGGAATGTCATCCCAACACACCCATCCAGGCAGTCAGAACAAAATTCGGCAGCTGCTCATATCTCCCTCGACTACTACACTAATAATAGTGTATAGGAAGCAATGTTCCAATAAGGCCATTCAATAATATCCCCATGAAATGTGAGATCACCTCCTCACCACTATTAAAATACAGGAATTTTCTATATTTAAAAGAGAAACTGAAAGAAAGGGTTTCAGAGGAAAAAAAACAAAATCTATGAAGAAGAGCATCCTTACTCAAAAGATAAAGCTCTTTGCACTTAGACACAAATTTTCTTGACAAGGATTTACTACTAAATCCGAGACATCAAAAGCATACAATCCTTTTTGTCTGCTCACAAGTCTTCAAGATCTTAAAAGCAAGTAAACCATAGCTATCGCTACAGGAACAGAAAGCATACACAGCAAACTTTATTTATAAAGGGACTGAAATTGAAATAAATATTGATAGAATTATTTGGGGTTTATTTGACACTTTTGCAGCATCAGAAGCTTTTGTTCCAGGAGAGGCTTTGATTACTTGTTTCTGTTACATGTTGCTTACAAACCCAGTTAAGTTCCATTTAGAGAAACTTTTTCCTGTACCAGAGAGAAGTGTCAGGGAGACACTATCAGATTAATTGCTATGTGGTCCAGTTGCTTCCTCCATCCAAAAAAATGCTGCTACTTTTCTTGACTGACATCTTAATTCCTAACTGTATTTTTAAATGCATTAATGGTAATAATGCCAAACTAATTTTCAAGAAGGTATCAAAGCCACATTTCTTGCAAACACTTTCATTTAAAGAACTACAAACAAAAGGTACAATGAGGGAAAATAAAAACTTTTCAGTGAAGCAAGCTTTGCAGTAACTTCACAAATCTGAAGTGGCTTTTACCATGTCCAGAAGTGTTATTGCAAGGTTGGCATACCTGTTTTTCTTCACATAAGGATACTTTCTATAAAGAAGTGAATTATGATATGCTACAAACCTTAGAAAAGCCAAACTGCTGACTTAAATTTCCACTTGAATAATCTGCATGTCAAAAGCAGAACAGCTGCTTTCTGAGCTCATACTGCCACGCCCTCCATACTGAGATGTCCAACACGAGTGTAGGAGAATATGGCACATTCTCCTACTGGATTCTATATTATGTTAATTTACTTGAAGAGGATACAAGAGGTTTATAACTATTGCTCAATTCAAATAATGACTACAGAAAAAGAGCAGTGGGTGCAGTCTTCCCTAATGAAGAAGGGAATGATACAAAACACTTCTCTGTGATATTCCAATATTCATGAAATGCTTAATAGACAAACGTCCCCAAATTTGAGGCAACAGCTTAAATAGTGATGGAAAGAAAGATATAAAAAGGTGAAGGGCTTGCCCAAAGCTGCTCAGAAAATCAATTCTCTAGACAGCTTGCCTCTTTTGTTCGTACCATAAAACTATTCATGTCTGTGAAACAACATCTAAGCTTGCAGACATGAACCATGTCCACTATAGCAAGATTCTCAGGACTGACCTGAGGAGGAAGCTATAGCAGCAACTAAAAAAAAAAAAAAGGCCCCATATACAATACAAACTATGTTGTATTAAAATATAAGGTATTTTTGTAAATAAAAAAGAGGAATTTATATCTAAGACACATTTGAATTACAGATATATGAAAGTTGCTAATGGAGACAGGAAGGGAAATTTAAAATTTCCAGATAAGTGAAAAGGAAACATTTCTGTTGAGTCTCAAAGCTACATTTTCCAATAATATTTGCACGTAGGATATCACATACTACATGTATTGTGTAACAGTTGCATACATATGACAAAATGCATTTTCTGTTAGGTCAATCAGACCCAACCTCTCATGGATCTTCCAATCTGCTTGGCATCAGATCTCAGCCCTCCAGGAGGGCATTTCTAGTCATCAGTATCTTCAGATACTCACTGCTTGAGCACTATCTAGAGATAATGGCCATCAGTCCTCAGGTGCTTGGGCTCTGCAACAGATTGATGAGTCAGAGAACACACTTCAGTTCTTCTTAAGCCATGGTATCTTGTCTCACTGCATTCAAATCTCCTTCAGTTTTGCTACAAGCCCTCAGTAAAGTTCATCTAAATAGAGAACCAAGTTCCTACACACAACATTCAGGGACGTAACACAAATATTTTCTAGTTCATTATACTAGCTACACAAAAACTTTAGCTGCATGTCTGGAGCTTAGCACCATTCCTCCATAAAACATTGCAAAAAACTCCAGTGAGAGAAGAGAAGCAGGTGCCAACATTAAATTTCCATGCTCAACTAGCTAATTCCCTACCCCTCAGGATGGCAGCCTTTCCCCTCAGGTGCAACCCTACAGAACCCCACAGGACAAGCAGTAATGGAAGACACACAGATGTGTCTTGTGAAACAAAAAAAAAATGGTCATGGGACAGAGAAGTTTTCCTAGATTCTTTTTTGCATAAGATTCTTTTACTTTTTGTGTTGGTTTTGGCTGAGATAGTTAATTTTCTTCACAGTGGCTGGTATGGGGCTGAGTTTTGAATTTGTGCTGAACACAGTGATAATAGAGCTGTTTTTCTTATTACTGAGCGGGGCTTACACAGAGCCAAGGCTTTTTCTTCTTTTTGTACTGCCATGCCAGCAAGGAAGCTGGAGGTACATGGAAAGCTGGGATGAGACACAGCCAGGACAGGTGACCCAAGCTGACCAAAGGGATATTGGAAAGCTGGGATGAGACACAGCCAGGACAGGTGACCCAAGCTGACCAAAGGGATATT
>NW_016690259.1:2147490-2295454 GCF_001604755.1 Lepidothrix coronata
ATGTAGTTCTAAAATTACATTTCTAAAACATTTGTTGTTTAAAAAAAAAAAAAAAAAAAAAAAACAACCAAAAAACCGACAAAAACTTTTCAACATGATCAACCAGGCAATTTCTCTAAAAATTACAAATTTATTTCTGTTGGTTTTGCCCTGAAGACTGACAATTACACTGATCACTGACATTCTCTTTAATGACTGCTTACACATTTCATCTAGAGCTGAAAAATGATGTGTTTTCCCCAAAAGATTAAAAGACGTTCATTTAGCAACAGCCTGTCACATCCCTCAGCACCAAGAACATCCATATAAATTCATGAAATTTCATATTATTTCATATTATCGTGAAATTTCATATTATCTGACATCACATTTTCTAGCTCACTTTTAATATGGAAAAAAAAAAAAGAACAGTGGAACATCTACAGGACAAAGACGGTAATGGAGTCAGTAAGTAAACCAAGCTGAAGAGACGAGATTCAAGATGACAAACTGGCATCCTCCACAGAATGAGTCTGACACTTTTTATAGCTACTGACACAGTAACGAATGCTTTACTTGGGGTGGAGCTAAACACAATGTTCTTCAGAGTACTTTCTCAAAAGAAAGCACTTGCCTGATCCTTAAAACAAGCAACTTTATCGACAAGCAGAGGGGAAAACAGAAAAGTACTGCCATAGTTAATTAGGCCCCAGCTGTGGCAATTATCTTGAAGGGAAGGCAAAAGCAACATTCTATTATAAGCAGCTCTTTCTTAAGGGAAAGTTTTATCAGATGGGCCCCAAAGTACCTGTTTGCCTTAGTTTTCTAATGTTTCCACTATTGAGCTTAATTCCAATCGAAAGTGGTGGGTTTTTTTTAAAGGTACATCCTACTCAGTAGTCTTTGCAACACAGGATCTAGTGCTGTCCCGGTAGAAATTTGTATCTAGCTTGGCCCTAGCAAAGTATATTTCAGATTTAAATCCCAGAGTGTTCACTAATGGCATTGATTTGCTTATGGTTATGACACCTAAAGCATGCCTTACAGTAGAAATAAAGCTTGGGTTTGAGGTACTAATTGAAAAATAAAATAGCTTTCTAAAACACTAAATGTGAAGATCTATTACTTCAGAGCTGTCACTGAATTCAAGGTGGATTAATCAGTGTCCTAAATAACCACAGTTGATTTAAGAAACTTTCCACTCAAGTTCAACTAAGGCCCTCTCACAATAATCCCCACTCCCCTGGAACGACATTAGTTTTTACTCAGTCTTTGGATTCTTCCTAAATCTTTAGTGAATGCCCATTTCTTCTCTAGAAGTTATTAATAAGTTATTAATAAATTATTAAAGCTATATTAATAGTTTTACCTTATTTCTTTGACATGTACTAGAGTGTCAGTAGAACAACATTTTTGTTGCAGAAAATTCCTAAGACTGAGAGCTGGCACACACTGTACCTGGTTTTGTAACTGCAGATTATACTAAGGAAAGCTTTAAAAAATGGACAATTTGTCCTTAAGAAAAAAAAAAAAGGCACCACGGTTCAAGTGATCTGAGAGGCTTTCATGTGGTGTTATTATGTGGATTACCACAGCCTTTACATTTACATAATAATGTACATGCCAGGTCAGACCAAAACCCTAATGTAGACCAGTGTCTGAAAGGTCAACCACCACCACACACTAAGAGAACTGGCCAAGAAAAAAGATTATGGGTTTGGACAACGCAGACATCAGAGTGGTTCTTGAGATTGGATTAGGTTCTTCAGTCAACTTCGTTAAAAGAAAGATTCAGTCTATTTTCCTAGGTTGGAAATGGGACTGGGAGTGACTTTATTCCTCTTGCTGACAAGATTTCCCATCTCCTTTACTTCTTGCTGGCAAACTCGTAAATGACCAATGATTAAAAACACTTCAGAGGAAAGGAAAGAGAACTATCAACTTTTTTTTTCTCTTGAATGCAGATATACTCCCTGAAGTAAACCAGCATTCTCTAGTAACAATTATCAATAACTCTTTATTTTCCAACCAGCTCTTTCTGTAGATTAAATAAATATAGTTCTAGTTTTGTATTCTGTCTGGAAGAATGCAAGAAGCAACTCTTCTCTGAAAAACATAAAACAAAAATAGCAATAAAAAATAGTCATCAGAAGTCTGAGCACACCGAGCTGTCTCCAGAGATCAGAACTGGGTAGCCAGGATGTCCACTGCATCAAATACAATGCCTAAGACACCACAGAACCAAGTTTACAACACAAAACCTCAGGGTACAGGAGGAACTACCCTGCACTCAGCTGAAACAGAGACAGCAGTGGAATGAGAGACAGACCTGCTCCAGTGACAACCACACAATGGGGCCGCTGGGTAGCAAGTTTTGCAGGATGCAAGTGGAGGGAGGTGGCTGCTCTGCATTCTAGCAGGAGTGAAAAGAATATTTGAACACTGTGGTGTCACACAGCAGTAGTTGATCCTGACTTGATGAAAGGCCAAGAGGCCCATGTGAGGTACCTTCCCCATTGAACTTCGTCTAGGCTTCCCTCAGATGGGCACTCTTGAAAGCCTCCTGGGGAACTCAACTTTCCTGTTGTCTTGGCTTTTCCATCCATCTTCCATCTTCACCAGCCCATTACAAAATCACTGCAGTTGACCCAAACAGAATTCTGCTCTGATTTGAGCCTAAACCCAAGAATGGGGAGGCTGTGCGTTCAGGCATGTGGAATAGCTGTGAGCACGCACTCGCGAGTATCCTTTGCAAACCCCCTGTGAGATGCCCAGGGCCAAAACCTATTCTCCTGCTGACTCTTCCTACTCCACCCTGATGTCTCATAAGAAGTGGCAGCTCCTACTATGGGTTTAGAAAAAAGTCTTACCTTCAAAAAAATCTTCAAAAAACCCAAATAAATCTCACACTCGTCAAGAGACCCAGAGTTGGACTAATATAGAAGCAAATACATAGTGTTTGTATAATATCTAATGTATCCTCTAGCTTCAAACAATTTGCATCTCAGATTTTTAAGAGCTTAGAACTAAGAGCTCAAATTCCTTTCATGATTCAAAATAAGAACTCTCTGATCAGGCATCTTTAAATTTGGTTTCTCTCAACAGAAGCCCAACTAGCTCCATCCAGAAGTTATTTACAAACTATTTTGATCCTAACTTGTTTAACTGAACTGGAATCCCCTGAGAAATGCTACATTTCTATTTTAAAAAGCATACCTGTATACCACTTGTATTTAATGATCACTAAGAGTGGCCAAAAAATCTCTTTCTGTACCCCTTTTAAACATATTTAACTGTTGCAAAAAAGAGAAAGAGCCACCTATTGTTTATTCATTTTCCAAAATGAAGGTTGAACTAGACAACTCAGTGATTCAAACCATTACACAGGAAACAGACAGCTTTGAGTCAGTCTTGTTTATCTTTCTATCACATTCTTGAAACTACTGAAACTTTAAAGTGCAAAGATACACTTGAAGTATGCTTCACTCTGGAAATTCAACAATTAAGAATGTAAAAGATCCTCCTTTTTTTCATTGTCTCTCTCTTTTTTTTTTTAAAAACACCATAGTCCTGTACAACCACAATCAATTCTTCGGAGATTCAGGTGAAAAGTACAATCCCATGCAACCAAGGAGACAAATGGAAGAGAGCTAAAGAGAGGATCCACATCATGATACTCTTGTCCTGTGAGACACTGAGGGCTCCTGTGAAATAGGGGGAGTGGTAGCAGCATCTGCTTCCAGCTGTCAAGATGTAACCCAGTGCAGGCAGCATCAAAGTCACTTACAGGGCTGTCTGTCAAGCAGGAAGTGGGATCTATTCAATTACATCAGTTATTCACACCTAAAGAATCCCTGCAACGTTTGTTGTAAGCGGCTGCTTTACAAGTGAAATAAGGAAAGCACTAAGGGGGGAGGGGGAGAATGCAGGTGGTGTCTATTGCAGTCCCTTAATTTCCCACAAATTTAAGAACAATAGTGCACCTACCACATTTTATATTTTACAGACCATTCAGAGAACCTTATTATGCTCAGAAATCAATTAAACCAGATATAAATCCCATAATCTACCTGGTTCTAGAAATAGAGAAATATTTTAGCTATTGTTAAGATGATATTTTTTGTTCAAAAGACTACAACAATTTTCTAAAAGTTGTAATCAACTGTTGTCTAAGAGGCAGTCACCTAAGCTTGCTATGCCCTGCTTTATTATCACATTCTCTAAATTGCAGTAAGCCTGTCTTTGTGCAGAAAATGCAGTTTTGACAGAAGTGAATAGCTAGCTCTGTGTCTAGACCACTTCTCAAGCTTGCTGATTTTTTGGATCAAATACTAATCCCATTCGGTTTCCTGACAGCAAATGAATCAGGCTCCTCAAAGAATTCAGATGCTGATGTTTTCTTCTGAAAACACAAGAAGGACCAATACCCTAACCACTGGGGTTCTGAAGGGGTTTAACTTCTCCTTGTGTTTCCTCCGCTTCAATTTATATTTAATGCCTGTTGAACTGTGGCAATGCTTCACCAGCACCAGAGGAAGGTATCTCAACTTCAATCCTGTCACTCAGGGCACTGTAAAGGGGAGAGACAACCGCAGAAAACTGAAATGTAAGGAAGGGTCCATCCTGTTTCTACTTTTCAAACAAGTATGATGAGGCACACATGTTTGTTAGAATAAGGTACGGCAACTACACTCAAGAATAACACTTCTGACTCATCTCAGAAAGGAAGGCATTGCTTAGACCTGAACACAGGGCAGGGTCTCAAATAGCTTCTCGAAATATTTCTCACCAGTTAGCCCTAAGTATTTCATCAAGCACTGTCAGGCCAGGTGGCTCTGGTCAGCACACTGACTCCCTTGGATGCCAACACACATAGGAAAGCACATTGAGCACTGCAGTCAGGGCCAAAAATTACCAACAGAGGATTCTGCTGTGGCCACGAGGCTCATTTTAGTTAGGACTTTCCTCACCACCATCCCCACTTTCCAATTAAGTTCTGTATATGTAACAATACATGAGAAACTAAGGGCTTGGGGCAGTTGCCAAAATACTCTCTCAATGCTCGAGAAATAGAATTGGAATGATTTCCCTCTACTGTTCTTATCCCAGTTTAGGGACACTTTTTTACTTTACACTCTAAGTTAAGATGATTTATACCAACACTTCAAGTCGCAAATTTCAAATGATGCTCTAAGATCATGATTTGCAATAAGTGAATGTAAATTGGCCAAAGAATAACAGCTACAAATGAGTGAAATTGGATATGGCATTTTCTACCTTTTTATCCAGGCACACCAAACAGAGGCGACAGCAGTAAATGATGTTTCCTTATTTGCACAAAATGAGTTAAATATGTGTTTTAACTTCACCATATCTCAGCAGCTACACTGCTCAAACCATTGGCCAAATACCTATCAGTTTAAGGGAAGTATCTTGACAGCATTATTGCCCGCTTTCAGAAGTTTACCATGATACCAAAGATGCTGCACACTTCTGAAAACACAGTGCCAGAGCGCTGTATTAGTGTTTTAGTTGAATAATCTGTATAGACTATCATCCTATTAGATATTTAGGGGACTACACCACTGTATCTTAAGTTAAATGGTAAAAATCGTATTAGCACAATACTACATCAAGAACATGCATTAACATGGTCATCCAAGGAAAAGGACACGATTCTTACATAAACTACAGCAGAGCTAACCCTATATATGCAGTATACACATATTCGACGAGTAAAACACAAAATTAACAAAACACTACCACAAATTAAGAGACCAAAACCATAGAATTGGTAACTACTGCTGTCACCGCAGCACTACAAGTCTGATAATTCCCGACCACACGTAGACTTCTGACAAAGGGGTATTTTTCATCAGCCTCTTCACAGACTGCAAATGCACATACACGACAGGGTTACGTTCAGGTATGCCATTCACAGACGCTCAGCTTGCAGCGCACCGAGAACGCCTGAAATCGAGTCCCCCCCCAGGGGATTTCACGCGGCAGCCGCTCCGGACGCGGCACCGCCGAACACACAAGCCAGGCCCGGCAACAGGCGATACCAGGGGAATGGAGCCGCCTCTGTCCCTTATCCCCCCTCCGCGGCGAAGGGCCGGAGAGGACCCACGTCTCCGCAGCTGCTGATGCGGGACCCCAGGCAGAGGCTGGAGCACGCCGGTGCAAAGCCCTCTGGCACACCAGCAAGGCAAAAGCGCCCGGCGCCGGGCCCCGCGCCGCCGGCAGCCGCCCCCGCGGCTCCCCCGCACCCTCCACTCACTCTTGGTCGCGGCGATCAGGTTCTTCCCATCCTTCAGCAACTCCTTGATAAACTTATTGGTCTTCTCCAGCTCCGCCTCGTGGGCTCTCACCCGCTCCCTGAACCAGGGGCTGTCCAGGTAGCAGTCGCTGAACTCCAGGGGCTGCAGCCCCATGGCTGCGGCTGCTGCTGCTGCTGCTACTACTACTACTACTGCTACTATTGCTGCTGCTGCTGCTGCCGCTGTCCCCGCCGCCGCGCCGGGGCTCGGCTCCCCGCGAACCGCAGAGCCTCCGGCGAGCCCTCAGCAGCAGCGGCCGCGGCCACAAAGAGAGATCGGCGGCTCGCCCCGCACGGCGCCGGGCGCGGGCACTGCCGAGCTCCGCGGAGCCGCCCTCCCCGCGGCCAGGGACGCCCCGCTCCCGGCAGCCCCGCCGGGACACGCCCGGCCGGGCGGGGCGGGCAGAGCCCCGGGCCCGCCCGCAGACCGCCCCTTCCGACCGCCCCGCGGCGGCGGCGACACCGTGCGGGGCGGGGGGGCCGCGCCGGTGCTCCCGGTGCTCGGGCGGAGCTGCTGCTGGAGCACCGCGGGCGTCCCCGAGCGGGTAAGGCGGGCGGGTACGGCCCTGCCGGAGAGAACCCTCTGCCGTGCAGAGGCACGTCGGCAAGGCAGAGAGGTGGGCAGTCGCCAGCCGTAGTTTAACATGGGCGAGTATCGAGTTCTGCCCCTGGAACGGGGCAACCCTGGTTGTGTGTACAGGCTGGGGGATGAGATGCTGGAAAGCGGTGCCGCAGAAAGGGACCTGGAGGTCCTGGTCGGTTGCAAGTTGAATGTGAGTCAGCAGTGCCCTGGCAGCCAGGAGGGCGAACCGTGTCCTGGGGGCATCAGGCAAAGCATCACCAGCTGGGAGAGGGGGGGGGGGATTGTCCCGCTCTGCTCTGCACTTGGATGGCCTCACCTTGAATGTTGTGGCAGTTTTGGGCACCGCAATAGAAGAAAGATATTAAGTTATTAGGGAGCATCCAAAGGAGGATAATGAAGATGAAGGGCCTTGCGGGGAACTTGCATGAGGAGCAGCTGAGGTCACTTGGTCTGCTCAGCCTGGAGGAGACTGAGGGGAGACCTCGTTGCAGTTACAACTTCCTCGTGAGGGGAAGAGGAGGGGCAGACACTGATCTCTTCTCCGTAGTGACCAGTGACAGAATCCAAGGAAACAGCATGAAGCTGAATCAAGGGGGATTTAGGCTGGATATCAGGAGGAGATTCTTCACCCACCGGGTGATCCGGCACTGGAACAGACTCCTCAGGGAAGTGGTCAAAGCACCAAGCCTGACAGAGTTCAAGAAGAGTTTGGACAATGCTCTCAGGCATGTGGTGTGATTTTTGGGATGTCCTGTGCAGGGCCAGGAGGTGGACTTGATGATTCTGATGGGTCCCTTCCAACTCAGCATACGCTATGATTTTACTAGCTGCCAGGCTCCCTCCACTTCACAAAAACGTTCATGGGCTTTAGGAAGGGGCTGAGCAGGCTCTCACTGGGAGGATGCACAGAGCTGGGCTTTAGGAAGGGGCTGAGCAGGCTCTCACTGGGAGGATGCACAGAGCTGCACACAGGTTGCTTGATCCATAATCGGCCATGGTGGTCTGCTGGCTGAGAAGGCTGGCACTGCTCACCTGCCCCATCCTGCTTCTGTGTCTGCCCGTGAAATGCTCAGTACAGTAGAGGAAGACTCACCTTTATGTCTTCATTCAATAAACTAATACAAACAGTTTTTGTGAACAAGTACTGCATGCAGCGAGAGCAAGACCTTGAGAAGACAACTCGAATTATTTCAGTTCAGGATGTTAGGAAACTCATGGAAAAAAAAACAGAAAAAGGCTTGTAGTTATAGTTTTATTTATACTTTAGCTATAAGTTCATGGTTTTAATGTTTTGACCATAGTGCAATTCATAGTGCCTTGGTGTGAACCTATCAGATGATTGGGGGGTATATATTTTAGTCATAAATGTATGTGATCTCTCCTTTGGGAGTAACTTTAATTTATTTTGTTTTCTGTATAGTGGCAAGTTGCAGGTTAGTTTCTGCTCCATTTGAAACAATGAGCTTTGGTATTAATTAAATGTATTATTGTTGAGCCCACAGTTAAACTTAATCTGCATGTCTGAGATGAAGATAACTGGTAACTATCAACCCCTTTCTGTATGACCCCAGGCACCGACCTGCAGAAGTCAACTATGGAAATAGGGGGGCACATCATGAATCTCATTTTAAATTAATCTGCAAGATCACATTGTCTGCTGTGACACTTATTTTCTAATATTACTTAACTGAGAAACTACTATGTTATTCAAAACTCAGTTTAAAAATAATTAAAAAAAAACCCAAAACACCCTAAAGAAATAACAAACAATCCTTATCTCTGTTTAGATTACTGGAGCAGCATTTCAAGAGTAAATATACCTTCCATGAATAGTTTGTTTACTTTGACCTGTAGTTGTCCTTGGCATTAGTTGGAATAATATTTTTCATGCTTGTTTATAGTTACTGTAGTTTTCCTGTTATAATTTCACTAAAGTGTTGTAAAGTAATTGGATCCCATGCTTTGTGTGGATTTCTGCTTGCATTCAAATTAAAAATGGGGGGTTGGAAAAAGAATGTTTAGCTTAGTACTGAGCTTTTTAGCTGGCAAAAAAACATCGAGTCTAAAGTTTAGGTTTGTCCTACCATGACAAGCCCATTAAGGAAAATTGGTCCACCTAGCTCAATCATGTAAAGTAAAAATGTATTCCATTCTAGTTGCACTTAAAAGGAGCAGTTGTAGTCCAACAGAAATACATACATAAACATAACACATTTTTTCCCAGAACAGAGTTAACTTGTTTTTACATAATAAAGCAAGGAACCAAAATCACTATTAATTATATCAATATTCTACACTGTTTATCCAGTGTTGGTATCCAGACAGCATTTTGGATTCTGACCACCAAAATTATTAAATATATCTTTTCCTAAACCTGACCCACCAGTCAAACTCTAAAACTGCAGAATTGTGATTTAAAAAAAAAAAAAAAAAAAAGATGGCAGACTAGGGAGAAATACTAACCCATTACTGTATGGACAATTACATATCTAATGAGCAATAAAAGGAGTTGCCCTTTTGTAACTAAGGCTTGAAGTGTCTTTATAGCAGCAGTTTAGAAAAATCTCCTCTCTTCTGCCTTTCCCTACTCAAGGTCATCAAATTTTATGGCCTTATTGTAGCCTCTTTTAAGAGACTATGACATAGGTTGAAGCCCTAGAAATATCTTGTCCATAAATAGCATATTTATCTTTCCTTTGGCTGTTTTTCCTTGGCATTCATTGCATGCATGGTATCAGGAAATACCCTCTTCAAATCATTTTATAAGATAGGGATACACCAGCATATATGTTTTGTTCCATCTTACCTTCCTTATGTTCTTGTCTGATCACCATTCTGATTTTCATGAAAGATGATATTCTGATCTGTGGCTGATTGTGTCCCCAGGCTGTATGTCATAGAGAGATGGGTTAGAAATTAGTGAATTTAACTTTCAGGTTTATTGACATTTTATTAGAGAGCATTGATATCAGCTCCCAGCATTTTCATGGTTGTGTTGTTAAAAACATCATTAGCAACAGCATCCTTCCAAGGAATTATAGTTTCTTTTCTTGTCTATGCACTTTTAGCTCTGTCAGTCCTGTTATGAGTTTAACAGAAATTTTATAGAATTTCCTTCTAACTCCCATCTTGCTTATGACTGTGACATCACTGTTGGCTTGCAAGATCTTAAGGGTCTCATGCATATGTGAGGTACCACTGGGCTGCCTGTTCCCTCTGCTCTCATCCATCAAGAGTGCAAATAGGAACTGACTGATCTCTGACCACCCACGATGCAGACCAACATTGTTTATTCTACTGTCAACCAGTTTCATTATTATTATAGCAATCGTATATATCTGATAAGATGGACACTCCTTTCTGGCACTCCCTCACAGCAAAATCTTTATCCAACAAATTATTTTAGAATGCAGCTGTATGCTTTTTCTGTGTTATAAACTTGTATTCTGTGGCCATTTTTTCCCTGAAGTGTTCCACCAAAAAGCAGTATGAGATTAACAAATATCCTCCCCAGCCTTTGAACTGAGTCTTGCGAATTCCAAGGATTTTACACTGCCACTTTTTAGTAATTGTCCTCCACAAATGGGTTGAATTAGCACGCAGTACTACTTCATTTATGCTTAAAAGTAGGCACTGTAAAGAATTTATGGTATCCGTTCAGCATTTATTTGCTCTGACAAAAAAAATAGTTGAACTAGTTTGGAGAATCGTGGAGTGTCACAGATACTTACTCATTACAATATTTGGTACAGTCTAGCTCCTCTTACACCTTACTGTCTGCAGGTGATAATTGCCAGTAGGTTTTTTTAGCTCTTTCTCCCTGTAACCCACAAATGCTAATATTTTCTTTTCCCCATACTATCATCCTCTAGCTGGAAAGCATAATTAAGCTAAAGTCAGAGAAGGTTGTTCCCTACCTGTAACTAATTTAAAGTTCATAGCTTTTTTTTTTTTTTTGGTCAAAACTGGAGGAAGGCTTGTTGGTACCAGTTGATTTAATGAGATATTGTATCCTCCTTTAGAGCTCAGTCCTCATATAAAATATTCGATGCTTTCTGATACTAATGGTTGCACATCCACATGGACTTCAGCTCAAGTGCTTTACCAGTTACTGTATATTTTTTCTAGCATGACTTTCCTCTATCAGAAGTTGATTCTAGCATCATTCAGGTTGCCTGTTCTGAGTTTTTTCCTTTGGGTCACCTCTCTCAAAATGTTTGTAGACTTGCCCTCTCTTACAATATTGTAGAGCAATAATGAAGTTTGCCATGGATTACAGCTTAACTGCTATTATGTTTCATCTAGATTCATGTTCCCACTCTGTGTGTGCTATTTTGATCTTGTTCAAAATGTTGGCCTGACATTTTTAGATGATGCTCATTTGTTTCTTGAAAGGGAATGCGTGTACAATAAATATCCACAGCTATAAAAGCCTGGAGGAGCTGCATTCATGCTTTAGAGGACGAAAGTGAGGATGAGCAGCTTCCAGACATTTCCTAATTCGTAAACAAAGCCGTGGCCTGTTCGTGTCCCAGAAGTAGGACATGACCAAATGAACTCTGCCTTTTTAAGAAAAGATGTGCACTCCGGGGCTCTGCATGGGGCTATTTCCGCGGAGCAGACAGTCTGCCGGGTTCCACAAAGAAGGGAAGTGGTGTCCTAAGCATGGGAGGGAACGAAATTAGAGACTGGAGATGCTGAGAAAAGCTCTAAATTTTGCTCCTTGCAATCTCTTGTTGCAGAGCGGAGTTGTTAGACAAAGACAACTAGGCCTTGTTCGTGACTTAAACCTGGTGTCGTGAGCGTTCTCATCTGTCGCTCCTTGGATTTACCAAGAGTGGAATTACAATTAGGTTTTAGGAACAGCCTAACTACAGTGTGTGCGCAGCGTGCAGCCCTCACACTGCACCTGGTAAACATTTAAGGTGGCGCTTCTTTCGTGGTGGGAGGGTAGACCCGAACAGCACGGATGTGCAAGGGACTGGATGGGGAACATCGCTGGGAATCACTTCTACGGCCCTGCGCTTGCAAGAGCTGAATTAACGCATTTTAAGGGACTGGATGCGGGTGGAGGAAGAACGCGGATAATGAAAAGCACCTTTAGTCCATAGTGCCGGCTCCCGCCGGGCACCGCCCAGCGCCTGCGCGGTCCCGGCACTGGGATGGCGGCGGCGGGCTGGGAATGTTGGTCCGTGCCGTGCAGGGGATGGATGGCCCTGGAGCAGGTGATGGATGTCCCCAAGGCAGGGGAAGCCCCCCCCAGGTCCCCCGCAGCTTCCCGGGGCGGCGGTCCCGGGGTCGCCTGCCCCGGCCCCCGCGTCCCACGGCGGGCGAGGGCGCACGGCCCGCCCTGGCTTTGCACGTCCCTGTGTGCGCTGCCGGTACTTGGTGGGTTTCTGGATTGAAATAAACCAACAAAACAAGCCCTGTCGTGATGGTGCTGTGTTTCTTGCAGTCCCTCTCCGTGTAAACTTCGTGTTCTTCGGCTTTGGGACTCATCTGGAAATACCGAAGGCGGTATTAGCCCTTCTCAGGTAAGTAGCTTTAAAAGTTGCAGCGGTGACCGAGGCAGGTATAAAAATGCGCATGTTGGTTCTGGTAACTCTTTAAAGTTTTTTTTAAGCAGAAAAATTGTCACGCTGCTTTCTGTAAAATAAACTGCGAGCTCATTGGCTCGCTTTGGTTTATGGAGATACTGTTGTTCAACGAGAAAAATTTTAACCTGCAGATTTTGTGGTTGATTTGAAATTTATGAGTGCACGAGCATCTAGTGTGCAAAGCTATTGGGTCAGAGACGTGATAAAATGTCTATTACCAAAATACATATTACAAAGGGCAAAACACAATCTGTTTCCAGGACCTGGTCTAACACAGACACGACGCACTCTTGACTTTTGAATGGTGAACACTGAGACTGATGGAATTATCAGTGTCACAAAGATGAGCGTGTTCTTGAATGTTTAGGATTTGGGGCGAGGGAGTATGTCTTTATGAACTCCAGTGAAAATTTAAAGTGTTTTTTGATCTGTCAACTTTGTGTACAAGTTTTTTGGCCTACAGTATGCTGTATGTGTGACTTTTTTGCTTTGTTTTTTTTTTTTTTTTTTTAAGGAGAAGTGAGTATTTACGTTCTTCAGAATGCCCAACTCCAATGCCAAATTTCACAGAGGTGGTCGGGAAGCCAGCAGGCGGGAGTTGGTTTCCAGATCTTTGCAGAGCGCTCAGCATTGCCTGGAGGAGCACGATTTTGGAACTGCATATGCTCACTATCTCCTGGTACTAAATCTGGCTCCCGAGTTAAAAACTAGCGTCAAAGTAAGTGCTCTTTGAATTACTTGAAACCATTTTATGTATTCTGTTCCCTTGAGGTCTTTGTGACATGTTTTGTACTTGTGATTTGTTGTATGTAACTGATTTCTACTTTTATTTTGAAGACAGAATTGGAAAATTAGTAGTGATGGAGATGGCCAGTGCCTTGTTTAATAAGCTCTGTATGCTTATATGAAGGGAATTCATACACTTTTAGTCCCTGTGTGTGAATCAAGTTTAATAAAAATAGGGCCCTGTTAGTATTGGTGCATGCATTAATATACACACAGGCTCTTAGTAAGCACTGCTGGGTGATGATCCTCTTGGTCCTCCTCAGATATCCAAGAGCTTATTTCTACTTCTTCCAGGTGAGCCAACTACCATTTTATGATAGCAAACAGTTGTATGCTGCTGCTTAGGGAGATGAGGATGTTCAGGTGCATGTCAGGATACCTCCAGATGTTTTCAGGGCTCCATTCCCTGCTTCTGGTAACTCCCAGCAACTCAGCGGTATATGTTTTATTTTCTAGGAAACGTTTCAATTTACTCTCTTCAAATGGGCAGAAGAGCTAGATTCTCTGGCACGGATTCAAGATCTGTTTAACTGTTATGAACAAGCACTTGAACTATATCCAAATGATGAAGTGATATGTAATAGTATGGGAGAACATCTCTTCAGGTTTGTAGTAATGTATATTCAGTTTTTGTAAAGTTCACACTGTAAATGCAAGCACGTGCTTCATGCTGTATAGTGGGTACTGTTGAACTTAAATCTGTTTGTCAGCTTAAATAGAGTAGCCAAAGCTAAAATAAATGTTGGTAGTCACAGCAAAAGCAAAAGAAAAAAAAGGAAAAGTACTTTTACTAAAGTAAAAAGTTAAAAACAAAAATGCTATCTTCAAATATTTTCTAACAGTTTATTAAGGAATTACTAAACAAAAAAGAGACCGAAGTTGTTCAGAGTCACAATAGCGGTTAAGGTACAATTTTTGAAGTTCTTCCTTTCTTGAGTGTTAGATCCCATCAGAATTACAACCTCTGAATGCTGTCTCTTAATTCTGGTCCTTCTTGAGGTGACATATAACAGACCTTTGAAGTGAGGAGAAGCTGGTTGTGTATCTTGTACCGTGTAGGGCTGTTCTTAAATGGCTTGAGCTTATGCTTCTGTTTATTAATGTAAAGCAGAAGAGTGTTTTCTGTTGCTCAACTCTTTGAGACTGAAATCATAGGTCATAATTGAGATAGTTTTCATTAGGTTTGCTTTTTGTGATTACTTTCTTTGTTTCAAAGGAACACCTCTCCCAACATAGTATTAAAGTATATATGTATATTTGATAGATTTTTTTCATTGCTATCTGATTTGAGAATATGCTATAAGTATCATAAAAACTTGCTTCAAGTTCACAATTTGGTTTCTTTTTAGTTTCTTTCCTTTTTTTTTTTTTTTCAAAATTAGCACTTAATGCAAGAGCTGGCAACTCAAAATTTGATAGTTTTGCAATATGTTCCAGTTAAATACCGTAAAGCACTTTTGAGGTTTATGGCATTCTCTTGACATGAACATCTCTGAGACTTTATTGCAGAGTTGCTGCTGTCATATTGTTGCAGCAAATTCTTGTAAAACCTGCTTTACTTCATCAAAGGCTGCAGTAGTGGATTGTTGGTGCACACAGTGGTATTTTTGGACTGCCTTTGCATTTTACAGTGACTTGATGTAAAGCTGTACATCATTCTTTTTCATAAGGCAGTGCCAGTGTTTCTAAAGATAATCTTTCTAACTAATGCAAAATACTTCCACAGACTCACAGATACAGCTGAAGGCATGCTTTCTATTTATTTGTCATTTTTGCTCTCAGGATGGGCTTTAGAGATGAAGCAGCTGGGTATTTTCACAAGGCAGTGAAGCTCAACCCAGACTTCGCTGATGCAAAGGAGAACTTTTACCGTGTTGCAAACTGGCTGGTGGAACGCTGGCACTTCATCATGCTCAATGATGCCAAGAGGAACCTCACCTACCTGAAGGCCATTGAGAATGCCGTCCGCTCAGGGTGCAGCTCTGTCCTTGATATTGGCACGGGAACAGGAATTTTAAGGTATGCCACAAGTGCACATTTTTAACATGAATTTAATAGAAACATACTTGTTGTCTAACAAAATTTGGTTGCTAGCAGAAAATATAATTACTTTTATGCCTCTATGGGGACAAAACTAAAGGAAGAAACCAAAGTTTTCAGAAATCAGTGAGTCTGGAGTTCAGTGTTTAGTAGTGGTTTTTGGAACCTTTTTTATTATTTGTTGCAGATGCTTTTTGTGCCAATAAGTGCTGTATAAATTGAATTACTCGTGTTGGTTTTGGAGTTGTACTGCCATTTGTCCTGTCTTTTAAGTATTGAGTCTGAAGAGTTACTTAGCATAGCTGAGGGAGTATCCTTATGCTGTCTGGTGGTTTCCTTGATATCCTCTTGATATGCTATCAACAACTTGTGCAGTATCAGTGTTCACACGAGATACTAGTTCACTTAATGATGATTTTTAGACTTGAGCTGGTAGAAATATGAAGCAGATGTGGAGGAGGGGAAAAACCCTTATTCTTGTTTTTCAGTATGTTTGCAAAAAAGGCAGGAGCGTCGTGTGTCTATGCCTGCGAATTGTCAAAAACCATGTATGAACTTGCCTGTGATGTGGTGGCAGCAAATAATATGGAAAGAGAGATCAAACTTCTGCATTTGAAGTCACTTGATATAGAAATTCCAAAGCACATACCTGAAAGGTACGTTGTTGCTTTCTGTTGTGACAGTATTTGAATTTGCTCTTAATTTTAAGGAAATGGTAAATGCTTTGTGACCTAAACAGGAAATAACACTGCTGTGGTATTACCCAGAATGTGAGAAGGTTCTCTGTGTGTTTTATGCTTTTATAGAGCAGTGCAGAAATGACAACATTTTCTTCAGATTGTACTAATCTCTATGGTAGATCAACAGTGTCGTAAATTAAGGAGTTTAATTCTTTGATGGTGGGAGCTTTGGGGCATATGTAATTATATTACAGCAACAGGAAAAGAGAAATTAGATTACTGGGTCCTAAAACTAATTTTAACACAGTTTTATACTTAACAACTTGTGTCTCACTTCTGCAACCTCTGAATAGGATGGAGATACAAACATTTATAGTAAAGTGTCTGGTGATGGTACAGGCTCATGATCGGAAATGATGAAGCTCCTGTGGTTTAGCCACACAGTTTAGGCCAGCTGAGCTACAGTAAAATACATGTCCTTTTAATTTATATAGTGAGTTACTAGATGTCACCTGTCAGGAGTACATTCCTACTGTTCTAGAAATGTCTTCTCTTATCATGCTGTATGTTTTTTTGGTTTAAATCCAGAGGATTTAGGATTTTAGTGTTTTTAATCTGTGTAATAATTTTATTGTGCTCTGATTATAGCTTTGGGATTTTTAATTCCTTTTTATACACATGCATGAATGCATACTCTTGCACAAAATAAATATTCTGCAATATCACTGGCTGTGTGCCCAGGCTGAAACATCTTCCTGTTTTGGCTAGATTCTTCCCACACAATTTATTTATAAATGCTGAACAAGAGGCTTTATGGTAAATTCTTGCTCAATATTTATTCTCTTTTATCTGCATCTTGAATAACTTCTAGCAACAATTCAAAACATTTAATTTTTTGGAAGAACTGAATTACCCATCTATATCGAAACGTCAGAACACTGGTAAAAGTTTTTTACTCTGAGCTCACATTGGTATAGTTTTGTTTTGTTTTTTTTTAAAGAATGGTTGTTAACAAGAATGTGTGTTATACATTATATTTCATGGTGTTCTTTTTCCTATGTAGGGTTTCCTTGGTTGTCACAGAAACAGTAGATGCTGGTTTATTTGGAGAAGGAATTGTGGAGAGCTTGATACATGCTTGGGAACATCTACTTTTACAGCCAAAGGTAGGTGATGTTGGTACATATGTATATGTATTTTTTATATATATATATATATGTACACACACATAGTAGCACATGTGTGTATGAGTGCATGTGCACACATTCTGGACCTATGTGAATGAGAAACTTTTGTAGATATTCCTTTTGTTATGCTAAAAATGAGTGATCTGTGTCTGTTCCATGAATTTGGTTTCGGTGAATGGCACTGAGGCAGCAGCATACCTTGTCCTTCTGTGAACTCGTGTTCTGAGTAGGCAGGTACTTGGCCACAGCAACCCCCTGCAGCGCTGCAGGCTGGGGACAGTGGCTGGAGAGCAGCCAGGCAGAAAGGGATCTGGAGTTTGGATTGACAGGAAGCTGAACATGAGCCAGCAGTGTGCCCAGGTGGCCAAGAAGGCCAATGGCATCCTGGCCTGGATCAGGAACAGTGTGGCCAGCAGGACCAGGGAAGTGATTCTTCCCCTGTACTCAGCGCTGGTGAGGCCACGCCTGGAGTGCTGTGTCCAGTTCTGGGCCCCTCAGTTCAGGAAGGACATTGAGGTGCTGGAGCAGATCCAGAGAAGAGCAACGAGGCTGGGGAAGGGACTGGAGCACAAGTCCGATGAGGAGAGGCTGAGGGAGCTGGGGTTGTTCAGTCTGGAGAAGAGGAGGCTCAGGGGAGACCTCATCACTCTCTACAACTCCCTGACAGGAGGTTGTAGCCAGGTGGGGGTTGGTCTCTTCTCCCAGGCAGCTATCAGTGAGACAAGAGGGCATGGTCTTAAGCTGTGCCAGGGGAGGTTTGGGTTGGATATTAGGAAGAAATTTTTTCCAGAAAGAGTATTCAGACGTTGGAATGGGCTGCCCAGGGAGGTGGTGGATTCTCCATCCCTGGAGGTTTTTAAGATGAGACTGGATGTGACACTTAGTGCCATGGTCTGGTAACCACGGCAGTGTTGGATCAAGGGTTGAACTTGATGATCCTGGAGGTCTTTTCCAACCCAGTTAATTCTATGATTCTGTGATACTTGCAGTGGATGTTTCCCCCGTGTAACCTTCCGTCATACAGAGATGGTTCACTCTTGATCACTGTTCATTTATTTTGGTTTAATCCTTTTTTTTGTCCCCTGACTTTTTAAGTAACACAAAAGGAGTTTATGGGAATTTTAAACACACTATTTTCCTGCAAGTTTGATTACACCTTGGTCATTCTGAGATACCAACTAGTAGCAGAAAGTCATGTCAGTCTAAGCAAAAAATGATGAATTACAGAAGAATTATTTCTCATTTTGACACTAGGGAACACTCAGTTATAATTTTGTAATTATGACATATGCTTCTGCTCTTCATTTATTTTTGCTGATTTGAACCTTTTTGGGAGACTGAACAATTCCACTGAGTCTTGGATTTTATTTTTTACTATATGTATTTTTTGTTTTAGTTACCATACATCAAGCAAAGTAATATGACAAGGAGTTTTATACGGGTTAACCTCTGTTAAATCTTATTAAATAGAGGGACTTCCCTTTATTTTGTCGTTGCTTTGATTCTAACTAATTTTAAAAGGTTTTAGCTGGCTTAAACCTCTTGTATTGAATTGAAACTGATGACCTCTAGTGTTAAGTATAGGAATGATGCATAAAAGTCCTCAAATGTTTCAATACACTCTAATAGAATACAAATTAAAAAAACATGTTAGAGTTGCACAAGGGAAGTAGTAGACTGAAAAGGAAAGCTGAAGCCTGGATATATTGAAACACTGTATTTAAGAAACTTCTTTCATGGTCAACAGAATGCCAAAGACCAGAATCTTTACTAATCACTAAGAACTTACTGGTGTTCTGACTGTCACTTGAATGGCTCACTAATATGTAACCCCTAGGCTTTTCAGTAATGGTAGAAATAGGTCACCATCTCATTGCATGTTCTTGTTCATGTTTTCACAGCCTAAAAACCAAGAGGTCAGTGCTGGAAACTATGGCAGAGTTATTCCTGCAAGTGCCACAGTGTTTGGGATGGCAGTGGAATGCAAAGAGATACGTAGGCATCACAGGTATGTCCTGAAGTCATATTTGTTTGAACCTATATTTGTTATTTGGGAAGAGAGACCAGTTGTTTTTATTGAGGATTTCTCATTTACTGTTCTCTTTATTTTCTGAATGGCTGATTGTCTGCTTAACTAAACAGATTTCTGCTCTCACCCTCCCCACTCCACCCCTTTTCAAGACTTTTTTTCTTTTTTTTTAACACCTCCCTATCCCTTTGAGGTTCAGATTTTCTGGATCACTTTATCAGAAACTCTTGATTTACACTTATGCTGAAGTACATGCCTCCGATATATATGAAAGAAATTAAATTCCTTAATAGTAAAATTATGTCTCAATTTCTGTATTGTAGATCCTTGGATTAACACTTAGCCTTTAACCTCATTTTACCCCCTTTATAATCTACTTCATACCTCACTGCTGGATCTAACCCTTCCAGATGATGAGGACAGGATTGTGTAAAGCCTAAGTGTTGATAACCCCAGCTAGCATTATCTGTCTGAATATGTGCTTTGCCTAGTTGTGAACTGGCACAGAATAAGGTTTCTTTGCTGAGACCAACTCTCAGACTTCTTTTGTATTTCATATTCCACTCATTGCTTTCATATTCCTTTTTTTTCTCCTCTGTTAGAACAGTATCACTGTATGAAGACAGTCCCTGTCTGAGAGGTTTGGACTTGATGTATTTTGTTTAGGATTAATCTTGTTGTACATTAAAGAAAACACTAACTTCTACAGGAGCTTCAGTGCACAGGATGAAAAGTAGCCAGGCTGCAATCAGCAATTTTTCTGATGTGCTAGACCGGGACAGTGGCCAGAAAGAGACCGAAGTTCCCATGGTAGATGGTCACAGAATAATTTCTTGTAGAAGTTAATTATTCATCAATTAAAAGAAGTTTTGCCTTGAAACGGGGCATTGACTTTTCCTTACAAAATTTACACAGAATGCAAGTTAATGTCCTGTTAACTTTGGATTGTTGAGTTGACATTCCATTTTAATAGCTTGAGATCAGATGACTAGCAGGAATGAAGTGATTGTCACAAATCAATTATATGCTGTTGAAAGAGGAAAAATGTTACTTTTAAATTTCTTGCCTCTGTAGTTTGAGATCCCCCTTTTGCTATAGTAAGAATACTTAAGTCTATTTTAACAAGTGCTGTTAAGTTTTATGTAAAACACTTATCTCTTCTCAGATTTAAACTATCCAGGTCTCTTTGAATTATTTTGATGTGCATGTCTTCACATTACCTGAAGTGTTTTCACTATCTACAGTAAAACTTTGGGATTTGGATGTTTTTCTTCTAATGAGCCTAGTGAAGTAGCAGTGTGAAAGTATCTCTTTTCTCATGCTTTTTATATCATCCTGAACAGTTTCTGTCCTGTACAATTAGTACAGCTTGGAGCTTTTCCTTATGCTTTAATTTTTTTTTGAGTGCTTAGAAGTAGATGTAGAGCCCAGAATTGTATGAATACTTGAGGTTTTTTTCCCTGAAGTACATTTAAAAGTGTGTTTAATCTATCATCAAACACTGATTCATCTTGCTGAGAGGGGGGATCCCTTTTGAGTCCAATTGTTGGTAATCTTGCATATCACAGTCATCTATCTGTGTTTGATCTGAGCTTCTACTTTGTATTCTGTCCCATTGTTTTAGCAGTTTTAAGTTATGCTGCATTTCTTGTGCTCTGATTATTTTGGGGTTTTTTCCCTAGGATATAGTGAAATTCTAGATAAATCTTACCAGTTTTCTTGTAGTGTTATTTTTTGGTGCACTTAGGCCAACTTTACAAAAGGTTTTGTGCTGATTTACTCCTTATTGTAGCTTTATTACTTGATGTTTTAGTGACAGTTGTAATGTTTCTTTGCTGTAGCTGGTGCTGCTTTTACCTGCTGCTTATGTTCCCTAGAGTGACTAGGGTCTAACTCTACTGTGGTGTTATGTCAGTTTTTAAAATATTTTTATGGCATGTTTTAATTTTCTCCTGAAGTCACTGTAAGAATTGCAGTGATTTAGTATTTCTTTACAGGTTTCAAGTTTTTTTAGTGTTTTATTTTTAGTCAGTCCCCAGAAAGAGAGGCAATAAAGTGACTATACCTCTGTGCTTGTGTATTGAAGCCAGAAGGGTTCATGATAATATATCTGAATAGTCTTCTGAGCTCTTCCACAATACAGGCCTTGTACAGCAGCTGATCTCTTTTAGTGATAGTATTTATTTTAAAATAATACATGGATTCAGTTTCAAATGCAGGGGATTATGTTCTCATCCTCATTGTTAAAATATCTTGTACTTCACTGAGCAGGTGAGAAGACTGCAATCGTTGATAATGTTGCAGAATTTTTTAGTATTTATTGTGAAGTACTTACTACCTTGTGCTTTCTATTGCTATGGAATCTGCTCCAAAGATGGAGTCCAATGTCTTTTAGCTTTGCATAATGGTTAAAATATACTTACCTAAGAACATGACAAAGGGCAACTTACTCAATTCTGCAATTATGAGTTTCAAGGACATGACCATATATGATGAGAATATTATCAGACAGCCTGTCTAGTCATGCTTAGTTGTAGGGAGATCTCTTGCAGGGAGAGGAGGTTCCTGTAAAAGTCATTTAGAACTAAAAGTAGTTCTAGAAATAGAAATTTAAATAGTTGTTTTTTGAACTGAGTACTAGGTCTCACTGTAAGAGTGTAGATTTGCTGGATAGCTGTCACTTAAATGGGAAGCACTAAGTGCTTCTCAGGCAAATGTACTTTTTCAAAATAATCTAAAATATAGCTTGTGCAAGACTTAGGTCCTGACTCATACTTTGAAAATGAGAATATATTTTAAGTCCTCAAATTTAAGAGATGGACAGTGTGAGTAATTGTTTTAAAGCAGTTTAGCAGTTGTCTTTGAAGTTTTTTATATAAGGTCATTTCTAAAAATCCAGATGATCTTCTGTCTTACAAGAGAGGATATATGTATTCTGAGTTATAAAAACATTTTCCACCAAGAAATCAGCACTGAGGCTTTTCTTGCAGCTATGTAACTGTGAAAAATGACATTCTGCATGGATTGTGGTTGATAAATATATAAACATACTGCAAAATGAAAGGTTACCTCTAAGAGCCTCCCAAAATGCATCTTCCTGTTGCATATCTATCTTTGTTCGACTGTTCTGTTCACCTGAAAGAAACACTTTTGTTATCTGTGCAATGTAGCAGAAGAAAAGCTTTATTTGTTCTTATTAGCACAGCATTTATTTTTCTTTAGTTCTCTGTCAAGACTCAGTGAGTTGTACTTAAAGGAACAAAAGTCTGTGGCCTTTGACAAAGGACACATTTGGCTGTTTCTCGGTTTCTGGTGACAGCTTTCAGTTCTGATTCTTGAAAATGATGTGCATTTTCTGTGCTTTGTATTTTCTGAATACAACAAAAACCCCACAGAGTTGTTTTAGTATTTTTTAGCTTTTCTGTTCTAACGCTCTGTACATTTTAAAACACTTAGCCAGCCTAGGGAGAATTTCCTTTAGGTTTTTGATCAAATGACTTGAAGTTTCATTTCTTCTCTTTTTGCCTTCACGCCAGAGTGGGAATGCGAGAAGTTGCTGGTGTGTGCTTGTCAAATTCAGTGCAGTTCTTCAGCCCAACATACGCTTTTGCTGGTTCAGAGGAGACCGTCGAGCCTTACACCACTGAGAAGCTCAGTCGTATTCCTGGAGGTTACATCCCCCTGACAGAACCCTGTCAAGTAATGACAGTAGATTTCAATGATCTGCAGGTAACGTTTTTTGGGGGGTTTTACATCCTTTATAAGTAATTGTTTGATGAATAGCAAGAGTGCCTTATTTTGTTTGCTTTCGGGTTCAACTTCACAAGTGCAAAGGTGGCGGGGCTACACTGAAATCCTCTCCTGTTTTTGATGCTTGTCTGGTTGTGTGATTCATCAAATGACATTTGCTGAGTTTTTGAAGGTGAAGGTTTTTTGTTGGTTGGGCAGAGTTTTGGGAACTTCATAAACTACCTCACCATAAGATCAAACAGCTGCCAGCCTCAGTACGTAGAGGAGGAGGAAGAATGCAATAGACCCATCTTAAATGATTTATGCAGTTGTGGAGCTGACTTAGTTTATTCCTCTAAAGTTAGAGTCTTCAAGAAACTCTTGAGGACAAGAGAAGGGGTGTATTTTACATCTGGCATAAAAATGTCTCTGAGTGCTGATGGGTCAGTGTAAAAGAGAGGGAGATGAAGATGTTATCCTATCCAGTTGATTCCACCCTTCAGCTCATTTGTACCTTAGGGTATTTCTGTAATATGGCATTCTAAAACATAGTAGCATTATTTTGTGTATTTAACACAAACTACATTTGAATGCACATGGAAATAGGCCTGCATTGTAAGGAAAGACCTCAGCCACCCACAGCTGGGCATGCTAAAATGATACATCTGATCTCTGCTGTGCCTCTTGCTCGTTGACCTGTGGTGAGGAGTTACAATTGACTCAGAGCTTAAAATAGATTCTGTTGTATAAATGAAATTATTCTTGGCTGCTGCTTGGCCAGGAATTGCAGTGTTTCTGAATCAATAGCTTTTCCTAGTTGGCTTGTCTGACATCCTGAGATTAAAAATGAAATAAGACAAGGCTCTTCAGTATACTACTGGGAGCAATCTCTCTGACCTAATGTTGCTTCTGCTTCTAGCATCAATAAGAAACTATTACTCTCATCTGAGAGATGTCTGTTCTTAAGCATCTGCCTGCTGGCAAACATGTAAAGATAATTTGAAAGAGTAAAGAACAGTGTTACTCTTTAAATCGTGTTTCAGAACTGCTCCTTTGAAGTTTCAGTTAGACTAATAGAGTGTTCTGTCATGAAACGTTAAGATACCATAAGTAAAAAGGGAGAAATGCCACTGATGTGAATCACTGATGTGGTTGGGAATCGTTGGTTACTGTTTGTTGTTATGTTGTCACTGGGCAAATGTGGCAGTTCCAGAGCAGAACAGCAGAATTACCTACTAAAGACTGAAATTGAGATAAGAAATCACAGAGCACTAGTAAGGTAATTTCAGAGACATAATTCCTAAACTCATATTTTGAAGAATGAGAGGGATGTTGCATTTTTTCTGCTTGTACCAACTGTCCAGACCTAAACTAAGAGAACTGAGAACCAGACTTAAAATGTGGAACAACAGTGTTTGTCAAACTGAGTTGTAGGAGGCTTCTAAGACAAATTTCTAGTACAAATAATGAGTCAAAATAAAACAAATTTAAAAAAAAAAAAAAGCAGCTGCTTTATGCTGATGACTTTATCACTGCTCTCGTTAGCAGCAGCAGCTCAGTTCCTCCCAGGCAGGGGAATGAGGTGTGGCTGTAATTAGAGGCTGCAGGCACTTGTACCTCAGCAGGTCCCACCTGTGTGCCTGTTTGCTGGCAGCTGATCAGTGCCACTGGGAGGGGAAGTGAGTGTTTACCTCTGCAGCCAGTAATTAAAGCTCAGTCTCACTTTCAGGCCCCAAAGGAACTGTGCTTTTGCCAACAATTACAGATATTGGCTCTTCGTAATTCTCACGAGAAGTTACGGCGTGGAATATTTGAGAAATTGTGGATCAAGACACAGGAAACTCGATAACTGCATTCTTTCTTTAGTTTTGCCTTCTGTTTGTAGTCCCATTTAGTACTGTTAATGCAAGTTATCCTTTTCTCATTCAGAGGATATATGTGGCATAGCATCGTTTTGGGGTTGCATTATTTTCTATGCTCTCTCCTTAACAAGACTAGTTGATAAATTGCCATCCTTATGTGGTAGGGCTGTTCAAATTGGTAATTGTCATAAATGATAGAAAAAAGTTTATAAAGTGGCTAAAAGAAGAATAAATGTGGGTTAAGCAGTATGATAGAGAGCAGGGAAGGCTTAAATAACTGCCTTCAATTGTTTTTTTAAGTGATGGGGGTGTAACACTGCAATTGTTAGAACTCAGTAGACAAGAACCTTGGGCCTGCTGCTCTTGAGGGATGATCAGGAAGAATATTTTTCATGTCAAATACACTTCTAAACGTCTATAACTTCACAGAAACAGAGAAACAGATGCATGTTTGTGCTCTTGCTGTCTTTCTTCAAGGGCCTTGATGCCAGCAAAATTTTAACTTAAGTATTCTTTTCCTCTCCAGCTGAGGACGTACCAAAAATGGTTGGCAGCAAAGCACTTTTATTGAAGAGCAGTGAGGTCTTACTATGAACTTTGTTGGCATCCAGTAATTTTAACATGTGAATTGTTCAGCCACCTGTCATTTGTGAGAAGAGAGGTAGACCAAATTTTGGAGGACACAATGAGAATGAAGAAGGGGGAAAAAAAAAGGCAGCATGGGAGAGCTACTCATGTTCTTAGAGTACAACTTCTCTTTTGCCTTGTGTATTTTGAGATTGAAACCTTAAGAGTACAAGTGTTGAGATAAGCAGATCAGGAAGATGATAAATGTTTAGGAAGGGCTGCTACTAATCAGAATGTTGTGACTAAGAGAACCTTTGGTCTTTTGTGCTTGACCTCCTGGTAATTGGCTTATGCCGGAACTAAGACATTAGAGCTGGTCCTTTTACATTTATAAATGTTGGTAGCAGGAGGTAATTCCTGAGAAAAATAGATTGTACATGGAAAAAGACATAATTCCTGTTACATATTCAAAACTTTTCAGGAGTATCAGAAAATGTATAATTGATTCCTTCTGGGAGACCTTAGTTCTTCCCAGCAGTGCAGTTGCATGTGTCTGACCTTTTACACAAGGCCTATAGCCCGAGGTAGCAGAGAAAACATCCTGAAAGGTGTTTGATTTTACTGGTTTTATAATGATTTTTTTCTGAATCTCTGAGTGAATTCAGTGTTTGCACGCAGTATTTCCAGAACTGATTGAACACAGGTTTAAAGTGAAGCCTGTGCCTAAGCATTGGCTTGAAGCCAGCTCAAAAAAATGCCTCTGATTTTATTACTTCTCACAAAGCAAGCCTTGCCAGTCTGAAGTCTTTCTTGATGTTTTCAGTGGTTTAAAATATGTGTTCTTAGATGTAGGTGTTTGCTTTTGTGGCTAATGGATGCAGATTGTTCGTGTGGGAAGACAGTTCCTAGAATAGTGAGTACTAATGATGATGATTGGTATTGTAGAAGCTCGTTAACTTCAAGTTTCTGTTGGGTGCCCTCATGGATTGGTGCTGAAATTTTGGGTGATTTAGTTTAATAAAAACAATTTTTTGTTTATGGAAGTAAACTCTCACACTTTTTCCCCCTCTTTCCGTTTTGCTCAGGAGCTGAAAAGCCTTGCAACTAGAAAGCCCTGGAAGCTCAGCCTGCCAGTCACTGGAGGAGGAATACTAGATGCTATTGTGGTGTGGTTTGTACTACAGCTCGATGATGAACATGCTCTGTCTACAAGTCCCAGTGAGGAAACTTGCTGGGAACAGGCAGTTTATCCTGTGCAGGGCCTCCCTGGTACGGCCTGTGGCTTTTCTTCTTGTGGTACATTAATTGGGTTTCATTTTGATTTTGAGCTGATTAGGTTATGTCAGAGACCTAGGAAGTGGGAGCAGATAGGATTAGGAGAAGTTCAACAGCAGGTAGCTGTGAGATGGTTCCTGCTCATGTTTCTGGTCTGTAGTGCACAGTCCCTGCATCAGGGCTTGTTCCTGGAACTCTGCTGTGAAGCAGATAAGGCACCTGCTTAAGATCTGGGAGAATGCTTTTCATTAAATTGTTTTTTTCTCTATACTGAATTAAATGCATTGTGGAGTAACTCCAAAAAGTAGGGCTACTGACTGGCTCTGCTTACTGAAGACGTGACTTAGGAAAGGGATGTGGGAGAGGTGAGGTAGGAATTGCTAGCTGCTACTGCCACAAAACCAAAACTAAACATTCCCACCTATCCCTCACCCTCATTTTGGCCTCAACTTGTATACTGTTCTCTACATACAAGCATTAGTAGTGCCATTTTCAGCATCCTCTACTCTCCAGTCACCCATTTTTTATTCTCCTGTTTCTTAGAACATCTTGAGTTGGAAGGGACCCATAAGGATCATAAAGCCCAGCTTCCTGCTTCTCGCAGGACTACCTAAAATTAAATCACATGACTAAAAACATTATCCAAATGCTCCTTGAATTATGGCAGGCTTGGTGCTGTTACTACATCCCTGGGGAACCTGTTCCAGTGACTGATTATTCTCTGGGTGAAAATCTTTTCCTAGCATCCAGTTGAACTTCCCTGACACAGCTTCATTCCATTTCCTCGTGTCCTGTCTCCAGGACACCAGAGAAAGTTGATCAGCACCTCCCCCTGCACTGCCACCCTTGAGGAAGTTGTAGACTGCGATGAGGTCTCCCCTCATGTCACTGGGTATCTGTCGAAGGGGTCCCGGTCCAAGGGGGAAAGAAGACACACAACACACTTGGATGGTGAGACAAAGGGATGTCTGCCTGCTCAGAGCAGCAGGCAGCCTTTTATTAGGTTTTCCTACCTCTACTTTCTCACACACATAACCAAAACATCTTTCTATAAAATACTAAGGAATGTGCACCTGCACACAGCTCAAGGCTGTGTCCATGGGGATTATCTGGTTGGCTTCACTGCTCCCATGAAAAACGGCCTAACACTCCACAATACTCCAGAGTCTTCAGACTTCAGCTGTGGGGCTGTGACTTCCCCCCACATCGTGCCGTCCAACTCTCAGGGACGCTTCCATGGGAATGTGCAGCCACCTCCACCTTTCTCAGGGGAACGGTCTTACTCCCCTCAATGCCTCCAGCTCTTCCGCTTCCAGGGGGCCCAGGGGTTCCATGGGCCTGCCATCTCCCCCCACACCCTCAGCCTTCTCCAAGGTGAACAAGTCAAGTGATTTCAGCCACTCTTCTTAGGTCTTGCCTTTCAGGCCTTTCACTACCTTGGTCACCCTCCTCTGGACACACTGTAGTGGTTTGATGTCCTTCTTATATTGTGATGCCCAAAACTGCCATAATATTCAAGGTGAGGCTGCAGCAGTGCAGAGCAGAGCAGGACAGTCATTTCCCTCGATCATCTGGCGATGCTGCCCCCCAGGACACGGTTGGCCCTTTTGGCTCTCGGGGCACACTGCTGGCTCCTACTCAATTTGCCATTCACCCAAACCCCCAAATCTCCTTCTGCAGGGCTGCTCTCCAGCCTCTTGTACCCCAAATTGTACATACAACCAGAATTCCCCCATCCCACGTGGAGAATCTGGCACTTGGCCTTGTTAAATTTCATAGGGTTGGTAATTGCCCAGCTCTCTAGTTTATCCAGAGCTCTCTGTAAGGCCTGTCCTACCCCTGGGGTAGTCCACAGCTCCTAATTCAGTATCCATAGACAGTAGGGACAGCTGTGCCACAGATTGGTTCAACTGAAAGCATAGGGGAGGGAAGAGCCTCTTTTAGCTTATGTTGCCATTGAAAGAAATGTTTGTCAAACTATAGCAGTTTTGTTTTGAAATTCTGGTCTGTGTCAGTGGATTTACTTTCTTGGAATGTACACACAGAGTATCCAAAAACCATCTTGAGCTGCACACCATAAATGTTCCAGTAAAATTTATTTTGAATCCATTACCCTTTCTAAACTGTAGCTGTTGTTTTCCATCTAACTAAAAATTTACCTTTGATTACAGGAGGTATTAAAAGGTTAAATATTTAATATTTAGCATTTTAAAGCAAAAGCAATTTCTTTACCAGTACATTTTTTTTTTCTGCTCTGCTATCAGCATAACACTTAAGCATGTCTATGAGAAATAGATATTACTTTATTTTGAGAATAAATGGATTTTGCCTAGAGTGAGGCAGCTTAAGGCAAACGTTAAGGCACAATGGCAGATTTCAACTTGTGGGTACAGACAAGAGCAGCTCCTTCATACACATTAGTAACAACTGATGAACAAATGAGATAATGGGTGGGTGGGTTGGGTGGCTTGTTTGTTTGTTTGAAGCACTGTATGGCTGCTTCAGTGATGTTTATGTGGAGTGACTGACATGACTTTTTTATGCTCCTTTGCCAAGATTATTCTGTGAAGACTGGAGATACTGTGATGATGGAGGTTTGCTGCCAAGATTGCTACTTGAAGATCCAGAAGATTTCTTCTTTGACTTCAGAGTGTGGGATGGATTTTGGTGACAGAGACAACACGCTGAGTTTGGGCAATGAGGCTGAATTATGTAATGCTCTGGCTGGACTTCAGACAACCAGCAAACAGGCTGGCAGCAGTCAAGTGTGTGTGCTGGAATCCACAGAAATAGCCCTGCTGAATGACATACCCTACCATGAATGCTTTAAAGCTGCCATGAGCAAAGTGCTGCTGTCATTAAATCCAAGTAAGGACTTGCAGTCCATGGATGTTGATGGACATGGCAGTGGGATAAACCTCCAAGAGAATCAAAACAAGGGCTCTCTAGATGAGGCTCCTGACCCTTTGTACATTTTAGATGTATCTGAAGGCTTCTCCATTCTGCCCATTATAGCTGGCAAACTTGGACCAGTCAGAGCCTACAGTTCTGTTGAAAAAGAACAGCATCAGGCAGCACTTAATATCATTTCAGAAGCTAACCATTTCCCTAAGGAAACATTGGAGTTCTGGCTCAGCCACTTAGAAGAAGAAAGTGTGGTGCTACAGAGACCCAAATCAGACAAATTGTGGAGTATTATCATCTTGGATGTTATAGAGACATCAGGTTTAATCCAGCAAGAGGTGATGGAAAAGGCTGCAATATCCAGGTATTGTATAAATGAACAAAATTATTTCTAGGAATCTGTAATTATCTGAAAAAAATTGAGAATATTCCTTCTAACTACAAAATTAGTCATGTTGGTTCTGTAGAGCAGAAAAGGCTGCTTTTCCCTGAATGGATTGAACCTCACAGAGGGTTTCTGGCATGACCATTGTATACAATGTATGCAGTGCTGTTCCCCACGGCAGAAGGGATGGGAAAGAAGGCAGAGCAAGAGCAATAAAATAAGGGAAATGGGTAACAAAGTAAGCATGAAATGAATTTATCCCCTTTTGTGGTGCTAGGGAAGCTTCTCTGTTAATCTCTGTGCTTAGTGAGGGCAGAATATTCCAGACAATTTATGCCCATTACCTTTTCTAAGTTTTGAATAAATCTTTGGATGACTTGAAAGATTTTTTTGCTGCAAGAACAAATGGAAAAATTACTCTTGACTTTTGTCATATGACAAGACTCAAATTTGTTGGCATGAAAACGCCTCGAACAGTGTCCTGCTTAGCTACCCAACTCCTGTGATGAGGACTGCTCCAGGAAAAGGAAACCTAAGCCAATCTGTGTTGAATTGGAGGTGTTTGATACTATACTGAATGAAAGCTGCTGTGGTGTTGCTGCTCTCAGGAGCATGATGCTCTATAGTGAAAGACCAAACAAGGCTCAGGTGTTTTCTCAGGAAAAACTGTTATCCCCTGTCTTGTTGTCAGTTTTAGTTTAACACTTAAATTCTCACAGGGTTTTGTTTCCTTATGGCTATGCTGCCTCCTTAACCAGTGCCTCCCAACAGTATATGCTTCCTGACTTCCAGTTTTATTAAGCATTTCTGCCAGTCCTTCAGTATTAGATGATGTTGCTATGAATAGATCCCACTGTCCTCATTGTGAAATATCACCATATCCAATACTGTCACTGAGAAGAGATTATACAGTTCCATAATTTTAGTACTGTGTGACAAGTTTCCCTTTTTTTGGTATGATGCAGCTGTTGGTCAAATGGGATCAAACTCAAATGCTTAGGAGCACTTGACTTCAGGGGAAGAACTAGTGTGCCTTTCTTAAATGTAGCTAATGTTCTTTCATTACTGCTGAATGATATGCTTTACAGGTGAAATCTCTCTCATTTTACAGATGTTTACTTCACAGTGGAGGGAAGATTTTCCCACAGTACGTGCTAGTGTATGGGATGCTTGTAGAGTCGGAGTCTCTGTTACTGGAGAGTGCTGTTCAAGGAACAGAACCAACTCTGGGGTTTAATATAGCCCCTTTTATCAACCAGTTCAAGGTATGAAGGTGGTGGGTGTCTCCCAGGCACTGCTTCAAAGCCTGCAGCTGTCTAGCTGTTTAGATTTGGTGTAAACTGAAGGAAAACATTGTTGAAGTTATCAAGAGAGGTTTGTGTGACCAGACAGCAACCTTGAGATAATCTAAAATGGTTGGTGACATTGGTTTTAGAACTGGTTTGGGTTTTGTCCCAGCGATGACAGATGCAATGTTATTGCACAGAAGAGACTGTGCTGTTATTATTCCCATTGTTACGTTGTATCCCAGTGGTGTACCTTATATTTTTCTCTGTCTCTGGCAGGTATTACAGTAATTCCTGGCAACTCTTATGTTATGATTAAGCTTTCTAACTCTTCACTTTTTAATGGTTACTGATGCCTGAAGTTCTGGTATATACTCTCAGGTACCTGTTCGTGTGTATTTGGATCTCTCTACATTACCATGTGTACCCTTGAGCAAGCCAGCAGAGCTTTTAAGGCTGGATCTCATGAACCCTCTGTTGAACAGCCCCAGCAGAGAAGTGAAGGTAAGTTGTGTGTACAAGAAGCCCAAAGCACATTTTTAACTGCTGCTCTGCAGAGCTGCCCATTAAGTGTTCACCTGGGCTGAAAATTTCAATATGGAATTTACTTGTGTGCAGGTATCTCTGTAAAGGATTTAAATTGTTTGAACTACTTCCTTTTCAAAGAAGTAAGAAAACAGTATAACTGATTAATATTTTAAATATTTTCAGGTACAAATCTGTAAGTCTGGCCGAGTCACTGCAATTCCCTTCTGGTATCACATCCATCTAGATGAAGACCATACCTTGAACACATCTGATGAGTCCTCACACTGGAAACAAGCTGCAGTTGTTCTTGATGAGCCCATCCCAGTTCAGGTTGGAGATGAACTTGTGCTTGATGTTCAACACCATAAAAGCAATATCAGCATTACAGTCAAGCGGTGAAGAATGTCATGTGTGAGCAGCCTTGTGGTTAATTACCTGTGCATAAACTGGCTGTTTGTAACATCACTGCTGTTCCTTTGTATTAAAGTCTAAACTTTATCTACTGATCAAAAAGGCTTTTTTGTTGCTTTAATAATTGATACTTAGGTTCCACTGGTGGACTAAAATTTGCACTATAAGGGTCTTACCAACCAGCTGGGGAGGTATTGTCTTCACTGCAGCAGAAACTTGATTGCTAGTTAGTATACTGATTACAGTAGGGATAGACTTCTGCTACTCTGTTAACTGTAGGAAGAAAAAAAGCATCCAGATGCCTGTACCAGAAATAAACAGCTGTGGCTGTGTGGAACAGAGTCCTTGTTTCTCAAACCGTAGTTGCACTTCTCCATTGCCAAAGCCTTCTCTTTCAGAGTATTGAGTTGTTAGTCTTGTAGTGGGACTGTAACAGCATTCCAGTTGCAGTATCACAGGTCTGTGTTGCACACAGACAATCCTAAAAGGCTGTACAGGAGTGCTGTTGGATAACTCAGGTTGTATAGTGGAAGACAAAGCTAGGAAACTTGTTAGAATCCCCCCCAGAATTATTTCCAGTAATACAATGGGCCTGAAGTCTCGTCTGTATGAAAGTTGTATAAAACACATCAGTCACCACGGTACTCCTGAATATCTCTTACAGCATGGCATCTTAGTATAATGCAGGTAACAAGTTCCTTCTATTACATTTATATCCAAATGGAAGACTAATAAAAACTTTGACCTCAGCACTGATTCTACCTCTGTAGAGAGAGGAGGAAGACTGTTAGCAAGATATTTCTGTAGCAAAGCTGCTTTATACTGTGCTGTCTATTCAGTGGAGAAGAGGCATTTCTGTGAACTTTCCTTAACAGCAGACTGTATAAAGAGCCATCCACAAATGATTGTTCTAGAATCTCAGGGCCTGCTAAAGTAATTTTGTACTCTTTGTTAGGTCAAATGTTTCAGATGGGCCCTCTCAGTTTAAGCTGAGGGACTGTTGGAGCTGTGGTTGTCCCAGCCTGCAGCTGAACCTGCAGCTGACAAGTTGCTGTAATAAAGCTCCTTTTAGAAGGGTGGAGGAAAGCTCTCCACTTTATTTGTTTTTCCTAAACAGTGGTAATGACAGTGTCAAGTTTTGTGAAGATAAAGTGGATACCATCCATCATCCAAGGGGTACAATGTATAACATAAGTGAATTACAGCAGGATAGAGGCTTTTCATACTACACAGAAGTGTTTCTTAAAAACCCCAAAACCATGATCCATAAAATTGAAAGTTACTGCCTGACACAACTAAACCTAGTAGGTGCATGGTAACTTCACCAGAGTGCAGTTTTATAAAGAAGTGTTTAGGTTTCTGGTGCAGGAAGACCTCTGATAAAAGCAAAAACAATTAAGAGTGGGTAGGTGTATTTATTAAGATTCTTAGCAATTAATATGACAGCAAAATGACTTAAGAGAAAAATCGAAGACATATTCTAGTCTCCTTGAGTAAGGCAAGAGCAATACTTAAAACTTCTGATTAAAAAACTTAGGAGAAGATTGAGCATAAGACAGAGGAATAAATATGGTTAAAAGGAAGATGAACTGTTTGCAAATTAACTTTTTGTATAATCCTGATAGGTCATGCTGTGGAATATTGTGGTAGTAGTTTTCAAAAGCCAAGGTAGGTGTCACTGCAAGATTTCCATTTGTTTTGGAAATTCAGTAGCAATTTTTATGGAAAGGTAGCTCATATAAGCTACTGCAATGAAAAAATAACTTTTCTCCCAGAAAACAAAAAGCAAGCAGGAATATTGTGCCAATGGAATAACTGAGTAATAACAAAAAAACTTAGTAGCTTTCCAGAAACACCCTGAAAGAAGACACTTAAATAGCTGCTCTCCTATCAAAGTCCCCTCTGTACCTTATTTAAGTTTTACACCAAACAGCTGTATTAAAAAACAAATTCCTTCAGTGTGAGGTTATGAAAAGCCAGAGCACAGTAGCTACTCAGCTTCCAGCAGCTCTGATCCTTCAGATATTACTTCTGCCACTGCCCCTTTTTTTACCTGTGTGCATGCAGGAAATCAGATTATTTCTATTGGAGGCTACAGTGGGCACTGTAAGAAATTGTGAACTTCTACAAGTTGTTTTGTTGTAGAAGATAGCTGTTACATGGATAAGATGATACCTAGAATCAAGCATAAATAAGTAGATTCTCATTCTTCACAAGCCCAAACAAAAACTCCCTTTTCAGTATGAGCCATATAATAGTGAAAGCACAAACTCCTGTAGGAGTTATATTTAAGATCCCCTTCTTCCATGAGGAGGACAGTTGTAGCCATTGTGTCATTCACACCCTTAAGTTACTGTAGCAGCAAATCAAATTGATACAAGGTGAACAGTTTAAATAAAATCTTTAATTGCTTATTTACAACAAAGGCAATGAGTTGGCAAATTGAAAAGTATGATTTTCAGTTTCTCACTAACTTCAGATACAGCAAGTACATAACTATAAAATATGCAGCCTAGTGAGTAAGGCGCCATATTTACATCACACTAGTACTGCAAAAAAAGCACTTAAGATGAACTTACTGACAGCCAGAAGTTAAACATTTACCCTGTAAATGCTAACAATGCTGAAAAAAGAAACTTAAGATCTTGTCATTTGAAAGGTCAGTGCTCTACTGGTTTGGGGTTTGTTTGGTCAGATTGCAAACATGCAGTAGCAGTAAAAATCTGATAAATGGGACAAAACCGATAACCGTCTGACACTGTCAGTTTTTGCAAAATAACGTTTTGATACAAGTGTACTGCTCCTTGGTCTGAAATCTAATGCTAGTAACTCCAGTATTAGATTAGCTACATAGTTTTACCTTAGCAAAGGTCTTCTCTGTGGTGGTGGTGGGAAAAAACGGCTATTGCATTTGAATCCAGGCAAATGTATTATATACTAGAAGCATAACACAATCACACACAGACACAAATTTAAGAATACAAATTACTACAGACACATTGCCAAGAAATCCTGCTTTAACAGCTTAAAAAAAACTTAAGTGTTAAAGAATTTACTGCAGCCCAAAGTAAAGAAATCAATTTTGTTTTCTACTTCTGTTTTTTGACATCCTTTATTCCCCCCCATGTATTTTAAGGTAGGAACCAGTATTCTTATTTTAGAAGGGTAGGAAAAAAAGGAGTCAAGTTAAGGTATTAATCCAAAACTTACCATCCTGGCTGTCTCTTCAGAATGTAAAAGACTTACAAACTATGAACTACAAGGACAACAGATACACCAACCATATGATCTGGGCATGGAATTTGATAGCAAGGCCTGTAGGGAATGCTTTCTTTGTACAGATTCTTTACTGATGCTCTGTAGTAACTATCTTCATGAAAGGGCTACGCAGGAAAGGGAAGAAGATGACATCTGTACAGAAGTTACCACTTCATCCACACTCCATTCAGCACTGGGGTATGGAAGTTAACCATCATTAAGAGGACAAAGTTAATACAAACCGTTTTTGTTACTGCCCTCCTTAAATTACATTCTTGAAATGTAGTTCTCCCATTGCTAGTAGTACTTGCATATCATCTTGAGAAGAGCAGAGTATTTTTTCAAATGTTTCTTTTGAATTAATGGAAGTCACTGTAATTCTGATATGATGTGGAAGTGTTTAGCAGTTTAAGGAGCTGACTCTTACATTTATGCAGAAACCTTTACAGTGTGCGTGTTTTATATCCATGGGGTGCTCACAGATCCTCACATCCATTACAGGTTCCGAATTCAGATGTCAGTTCCAGCCATATCCTCCTCCCGTCCGCGCAGCGGCTTTTCCAAGCCTTTCAACCTTCATGGCTAATAGTACATGTTAATAGGACACGTGTGGCAAGTTTGCAAAGAACAGCTGAGCTTAACTTTTATCCAAAGCTCTCTCTGATGAATCGTGCTCTAGTTCGGGTGATTCCTCAGCATCGTGAATGGCAGAAGGGTTATAAATACCATCGACTGCAGGGGCTGCCGTCGGTGTTGTGAGAGGTGTCACAGTGTGTCCAAACCCCTGGTAGTGACCCATGGGCGAAGATGGCATTGAAGAAGCATCAGAAATTGGGTCTTGAGTAGATGAAGACAGTAAACTTGTGTGCTCATTTTGTTCATGATCCTCAGGAAAAAACATTTTCCTCGGCTGGCCCAAAACCGTCCTTCCTAGAATTAATCAAGCCAAATGAAAATATTTTTTAATCCTTCCAGCACTATACTGCTCTTTGAACACACCAACTCTAAAACAGGCGTGTTAAATTAGAAGATAAGTCTTTGTTTTGTGTCGGTTTTACATGGGCATTGTTAGTTTTAAGAAATAAAAGTATGTCTTTCCACCCAAAAGAAAAGCAGAAAGTACCTCTCTTTACCTAACACATCTGAAATTTTTAAAAGAAAAATTAAAAACTAGACTTTAAATCAGTCAGGAGTACTGAAAAGAGCGAAGTGCCAAATAAGCCATGAAATTCTCTAAAGATGCAGATGCTACTAATTTGGTAATAGAATGTTCTCAAGATACTACAGAGATGAAGCTGGAAATACATACAACAGATTAGTAGATTGTTAACAGATTGTACAAGTCTCATCTCTCACTTACCAACATTTCGAACCTGTTCTGATATATCTGCCCTTAGATCAGAAATATCCCACATGGCAAGAAAGGAGTCGAAGCATGACCCTTCTTCAGCTTCTTGAACATAAGGTTTGTAGGAAAAACTGTAGTGATGGGCAATAGCAGCCAGAAACATCTCCACACAAATGATGAAATCCTGCAGCAAGAGAGACACTGATTTAATCACTCATAACTGGAGAAAAATAGTTCTGGGTTTCTTCTGCAATGGAAAGACTGCAATTGCCCTGGGATGCTTTTCCACCAGAAGCAGGATATTCATGGCAGGCTTCAGAGAGCCATATGTATGACATTCATACAGGAACCGGCACCCTGAGGGGCTGTAGGAGACTGGAGAAATTATTACTGGCTCAAAACAACTAAAGTTTGGGTGGGGGGTGGGGGAAAACAGGGCAAGTTCTGCATAAGTGGGGTAGGGCCTCTGGTCCAGCCCTGAAGTGGCTACCACGCCATTGGCACACAGACCAGAGCAGATAAAAGGTCATTGACACGGGAGTGACCTGATATGACCCACTACCTTGGGACCTCACTGCATCCAAAGTGGTGACTCTTTATCTTTCTCTCTCCTTCTCTCCTTTTCCTCTCTCTCTTCTTCTTCTCCTAACTTCTTGAAATCTGGGTAACCTAAAGTTGGACGCGTTAGAGTTTGCTAAAACTCACTCGGGTGACTGGCTGAAACTTAGCCCAACTCAAAATAAAACCAGTACTAATCTAGCCTGTGTTAATTACAGTGAGTATGATAATAATTGCTTGAGATCAGCTATGTTATCTTACATATAACCATTCCTCCCCAAAAGTAACTGCTCTTACCTGTAGGCCTGTAGCCACAGCTTCCACACTCTGCCATTCCCAGGTGTGTTTCTCAGAAATAACACCAACTTTCACCAACAATGCAATGAGCACAGCCTGCCTATAAAGATTATTTATTATTATTATTATTGTAACAGTAGTGCCAAAAAAAATCTGCAAGCAAATCTGGTAAACAAGGCCTGTTCATATGTGTACATAGGAAGAATCTTACAAAAAACCTACTGTTTATATATTTAGATTTTAAGAGGAAGAAACAGACTTAAAAAGAGATGTCATTCATCCATGACCCTGAAGACCAGCAGAATCAACAGAGAAAACAACCAAAGGAAACTTGGTTGTTCCAGTCAGTCATTAGAACAAGTTGCTTTTCTTTCATAGTATTGCTGCAGCCCACAGAGTAAAGGTCAGGTAGTCAAATACACTCACTCAGCAGCAGATAAGTGTGAGCAATGCTTAGACAGCAATTTGTAGTTAACTTTCAGTAACTTATTTTGAAAAAGTAATTTTTTTACTTTAAAAAGTAAAAAAAGAAAAAAAATTAGTTTTGAAATAACTGCAAGTGGAGATTCTAAAATAAGTTATGTTCTTGAGAATCACAAAACAGCAAGTCTAAAAAATAATCTTAAGTGAACAAGACTGCTCTGTCCAACATAGTGGTTCCCTTTTCCCTTCACTGCACTTCACTAAGATTATGGGTAGATTTTTATAAGGCCTCTAACTCCAGTAACAAATCCAGCCTTTTTAGCTCTTTTATGATTCACCTTAAGAGCAAGAAGTAATGAGGAAATAATTCACTTACCAGAAAGAAACAAAAACTACCATCTTCACACAAAGGAACTTTCCAACAGGTTGGATAGGGTTCAGTTCCTCACGTAGTACTTTATAAAACAGCACCAGACAATACATAGCAAACTGACAAGGAAAAGAAAATGAAGGAAAGCTTTCAAATCCTTGTTTATTTTGTGAGGGAGTTGTTGTCTTCAGTTAAAAAATGTATCACAGTATGACACAAACTTTAAAAGCTATCTATTTTTAAAAAAGAGACTTTGGATTTATGGAATCTTTGCCTTAGTGTTTTAAAGCACTCTTTTGTTTCCCTGACATTGTATTTCTGAAATGCATGGTATTGGCAGAGACTGAGGTCATCTATCTACACACTCTACAAAGCATAGGAAGGTGCCATGAAATCTTTTCAGTGCCAAGCTCATCTCTAGGGAAAGTGGCATAAAAAGCACATATTCTTTCAGATTTCTGTTAATAACACCTCAAACGTTGCCTCTTTATGAGACTGGGCAATTAATGCAACCGTCACTGTAAATCTGAACTAATGCATAGCCAAACCTAAGGAATTGAACTCCCCTTTTTACACACATTCTCCTACTCTCTTAATAGTAAGTTTCTATAAGGAATCATGTCAACCAAGACACACAGAGGTACATGCTGCTGCTGGGATTGTTGTCCCACCTCCTTCCATACCAGTCCCCATCAAACACAGGGGTGGCAGTGGGGGGAGGACACAGTTTCCAAGTGATCCCAGTTGTTGTGCTGTTCTGATTCCTGTTGCTGTTGCCAAGAGATGTAAAAGCAATCTGTGACCTCCAAAATGCAATTTTCCATTTTAGGGGCTGACATCTTACCCTGACATCATCTGGCAGCTGACCCAACAAGAAAAGGTGTTAGGCAGGCCAGAATTTGTGCACTGCACACATCGTTTCCATTTTTTCCTGTCAATGTCATTATCACCAGCTTTGTAACAGAATTTTTAACATGGTCACTGTTGATTCTTTGTATGTTTGCTGAGAGGAAGCTGCAGGGGCAAGGGAAGTCATCTCTTCTGCAGCTCCAATACCCGGGCCATAACCACCTCACCCATCAAATAATTTGGGGTAGAGAGGTGGGACACTTCATTGCTTTATGGAGCTTTGTAGTAAAAATAATAAAAATTTTTAGATTATCTGTTTTTCTAGTGTTTTTCATATATAGTACGTAACAGATAGTAACTTTGACTTACAGTGGAAAATATTCTACCCATAAGAATTACCAGACATTAACACAATCACTGTCAATAGTTCACACAAAAAGTTCACACAATACTAATAAGATGACTTAAAAGAGCAGAAAGATGTATTCTTGATACTCACTAGCTGTGACATGTTGTTAAGTATAACCAAGTAAGTCCAAGCATTGTTGAAGCTGAAGTTTCCTTCATCATACACTCCCACTAGTTCACAAATCCTGAAAGAATTTTTTGAGTTTATCACTGTGTGGTAACAGATCATGTTCTTGGAGTGCTACATATTCATTACAACCCTTAGAATCCAAGACCTCTTTTGGTACTCAAATATGGGCACTGGGGGCCTGCACAAGCATTAGTTTCCAACAGCATATATATTATATATAATATAAATATTGATATGGATATTCATTGTGAGTAGCAACTTTTTCCACAGTCCCACAGAACTAGCAGCAACACAAAGTTCATGAAATTAAGCTGTCTGCATCAGCATGCAGAGCTGCCTAGTATTCCTTTACAACCACAGTCTACATGATATGTATGAAGGCTCACAGTCAACCTTGTCACGTGCAAACTTTAATAAAATTTTAAAATTCACGTGAAACTTGTCTTTAAAAACACCCAGTTGTTGAAGGCAATGAGAGAAAGGAGGAAGGAAAAATCATCTAAAAATTAAAAGATCATAAAACTGTCTTTCCCACCCTAACAGTACTTCACATTCTCTCCTGCAGATTTCAGCAGCAGGCATTAAGTATTTATTATTTCAATTCTGTAAATAGTAATTTGCTACAGAGAAGCCATAAAGAAATCATAGGTTGGATCAAATTGTCGGGACCCATTTAGTATGTAACACGAGTCTGCTTTCAAACTGCCTTGATTCAATAAAAAGGGCATGAAAATTCTTTCCAGTGTAACTCAAAATTACATCCTGAAGATCAATATTAATTATTCATGAGCATACTTACAAAGCAATAATAGTAGTAAATGGTCTGACAACAGTGTACTGCAAAACACCCAGTTTACATCTAAATAATAAAACTCTGCAAGAAAAACACAAAATTCATTGTACAAGGGTTTAAATACAATTTACTTATGGAAGTTTCCTGTTCTCAGTAGATTCACTAAAGTAAATTTTTATTTTATGGTAATCTCAACTTCTGCTTCCAGGACTTCAGATGCTACACAGTGTGTATACACAAAATACACAAAAGACCTGAACTTTTACAGGCACATAACAGGAAATACTCAACGATTCACTTATTTTAGCCATGAAAAGTTTCTGTCAGGGCTACACAAAGATAATGCAACTTTTGCCGTATTTGAAGATGGCTAAGAATGACTTAGATTCATAGTTTGTCTTTAGCATTTTATCAAAATCTCTTGAGAGATTTTACCAGTTTAAGCATGCAGAAATAGTTTAGATGCATAAAGCCTTTCTTCCCTCACCTGTGGGAGTAAAAGCAACAGGCTATCTGGCCTACCCCCAGTTCCACGTGAGGTTTTTGGCAAATATGACAGCAAAAGAAGCAAATTCAAAGGTCAAAGAGACCTTTTCCCAATATTTTCCAAAAATGAGAAAGTTTCCTTCAGCATCACTTGAGCCAATGAATGTTAATAACCAAGTGCAATTCACAGGATGTAACAACTTACAGATGACAAATGTGTTCACAACCACTTTCAGCAGAGGTTCGTGGCTGATAAACAAAATGCGTACGAACCATAAACTGACTCTTGTCAAAGCAACAACAGTTATGCTGCTAAATACCAAAACAAAATATTTGTATCTGACTACCCAGCCTAAAGCTATAAGATGGCATCAATATACTCACTCTCCCATAGCCCAGGACGGACAGCAGCACAGAGGGGGCAGATGTCTCTGCTGATCTTTCGCTTCTATTATTAATACGAGGTTTGGGTACCGGTTGGTTAGATAATTTGAAAGAAAAACCATAAAATTATAGATGACATAAGCTTCATAGCATTCTCGACATGTATCCACATATATTGCAATGTTGGGGTATTTCAAAGCTATCCACTGCAAGAAGAGAGGTACACAAAAGGTTACGTGCAAGAAAGACAAGAGCGATTCCAACGACAACACTGGCTGGGTAGTTCAGCGAGCAATACCTCATGAGACAGCAGGCACTAATTAGACAGGGCTTGAAGCATTGGCTACTAAGAAACCAATGCTACAGCTAGAAAGTAACATTCTGTAAACATACACACAAAAACTCCAAACTGCACCTCTGCCCCTTCAACTGGAAGCGGCTCAAAGAGATGCTTTGTATCTTTGATAAGACAATTCAGTCTTTCACTCAGAAGTAACCAACTATGTAAGTAACTACACATAACCTCTTCCTGTTAGGTGGAGACAAGATAAAACTGTTTCCTGAAATTCACGGAGTCATTGTCAAGGTGGGTTTGAGAAGTTTTAGTCCATAAAGTTGATTTCCTTTGGTATCTGATGTTGTAAATGTTTGCTCTGACATGTTCGCAAAATACAGAAGAAAGAACAGATTAGCCTTGAAATGGTAGCCAACTCTCTAAACCATAATTTCTGACAGAAGAGGGATTTTTTTTTAGCAAAACTGTGGTTATGGATCAGCTGTCAGAGCTTTCAATTTCAGGGTGTCACACTGCTTTTGCACTGTTCAAAGGACCTCATCCTTTGCCCCCCGAAGCAAAGAGGAATAATTTTAGCACTAAACACAACTCAGGAAATAATTTTAGTTGTAAGCCTAACTTGGGAAAGAAAGGTAAGGCATTGAATTTGAGTCAGTACTTGGATTAGTCAAGTTTCCAGTTCTGCTGTTAAGATGGAAGGATCAAAAGCAGGCTCTTGTCATACCCCTTTCAACATCTGTCATAAAGGATACTCCAGGACAGGGTTAAAGAAGGGTTAGCAAAAGCAATCCCTGAAGCTCCACAGGAAGAATATATTATCCCTAGAACTATGTTTCTGATGTACTCCATAAACAGGAATGCCCAGAAGCTTCTAGGACTACCACTCTCCCTGCAGTATAGTTTCTGCTGTCACACTGTTTTCCCTCAGTCCCACAGCAAACAGAATTTTATTGAGCTGTTAACAGTAAGAGGACACTTACACTGTCTAAACTGTAAATCGGCACCATCCATAGAATCCTGTTACAATAACAAAAGAACATTCAATATTACTAGAAGTATTTTTAGTCTGAATTAAATTCAACATTTGTAGCACAGGTAAAATGTGAAATGTTACCTTATTATTGGTTTCTGTAATTCAGGTTGAGTATAATGGACTAAGTGTTGTAGTATGCCCCAGAGAGATATTGGTATAGTCATCAGCAGAAATATCCCAGCGATAAACCATGCCTTGGTATGAATTCCAACCTTGTAAAGAAAAGGAAAAATGCAAGATCAAAGTTTCAGTCTTAATACTTTAAAGTATTTTCAAATACACAAAACATTCTACAAAAACAGAGTAACGCACACTACTGAATTTACTGAAACCCACAACAGATTCTTTGCTTTAATTCTGGAACTTGCCTCAGTTCAGTGCTGCATTATAAAGTTTCTGAAAGCTTGTGAATTTAAAGAGCTTTTAGCTTTAAAATCAAGTTCCAAAAAGTAATCAATTAGTTTCACATAACAAACTCAAAATACATAAAAACATAATGTCAGCTAAAACACAGGGCTGAAATTTTAAACCAAAGCTCTCTGAAAAATAACTACATTAATAACCCTAAGTACCAAAACCTGAGAAACATAGTAGACTATTCTCCAATTCTTTTGCTGAGAATTTCTTCTCTGATCCCCTACATCAACATCACATGTTTTGTGTTGCTTTCCAGTTTTTCTTCTCTACAAGTATCAGACTTAGTGGTATGAACTTTAATATAAACATCCATTATGCATCAGAACAGGATTTCAAAAGCAAAAATTTTAAACATGCTCAAGACAGATCTTACTGTCATAAATTATACCGCAAAAAAAGCTTACCTCCAGTCCACAGGCCTGTCTCACATTGAACAATACATATATTTTAAAGTTAAAATTTTATTTCCCGTTAGAGAAGCAGTTGTATCACATGTGTGTGCAATTCATACATCACTGTTGCGTGACGAAAGAGGAATTTTTCTCTATCAGTAGGGACGCTCTACTCAATTCTCCCTGATCAGACAGAATCACCTTTATGAATGCCACTGTTACTGCTAAGTTTCAATACATAAGTTTTGGGATGAACTTATGGAGAGAGCCAGTCTCTCCTTGGTGGTGCCAACCACTAGGACACAAGGCAAGGGGCAGAAACTGATGCACAGGAAGTTCCACCTGTACATGAGGAAGAACTTCTTTACTGTGGAGTGGAACAGATTGTCCACAGAGGTTGTGGAGTTTCCATCACTGGAGATATTCAAGAACCATTTAGACACAATCCTGTGCCATGTGCTCTGGGATGACCCTGCTTGAGCAGGGAGGTTGGACCAGGTGACCCACTGTGGTCCCTTCCAACCTGACCCATTCTGTGATTCTGTGACACTTGGCTGATTTCTTCAGCATCAGCATCCTGTTCAAACTGTTCAAACATCAACTACTACAGGACTCCAAGAGGAAAGAAATCCTGCTCTGTCCCACTGCGCTTTGATGGGGCTTGAGCAGCAGGACAAACGTGCCCAGCAGCACCGTGGCACTTCTTCAGCCTTTCCTTTCACAGAGTCACAGAGCGGGTCACGTTGGAAAGGACCACAGTGGGTCACCTGACCCAACCTCACGGCTCAAGCAGGGTCATCCTAGAGCACATGCCACAGGATTGCGTCCAGAGGGTTTTGAATATCTCCAGTGAGGGAGACTCCACACCCTCTCTGGACAACCTGTTCCAGTGTTTGCTCATCGGCACAATAAAGAAGTTCTTCCTCATATTCAGGTGGAACTTCCTGTACATCAGTTTCTGCCTGTTGCCCCTTGTCCTATCGCTTGGCACCACTGGGAAGAGCCTGACTCCACCCTCCTGCACCCTCCCTTCAGTTATGGGCACTGATGAGGTAACACCTTTCCCCGCCGGGTCCCCCCCGGGTCTCTCCCGCGGCCCCAGCAGAGCGCACCGGGCCGGGCCGCGCCCCTCACCTCCAGCTTCTGCAGCTCCCACACGCAGAGCGGCACCACCACCAGCAGCCCCACGATGTAGAGCAGCACGACGAGCGGCCGGATCCAGCGCCGCCAGTTCCCGCAGGTGCACGGCATGGCCGCGGCACCGCCGGGGCGCTCCTCGCACCCACCTCAGCGGGCCGGCAGCGCCCGCGGGGCGCGCATCACCGGCGAGGCCACCGCCTCACATCAGCCGCCGCCGCTGCCGCCTCGCCTCGGCTGGGTTTAGGTGCGGCTCAGGCACCGTTTAGGTTCGGCTTAGCCCGTCCCGCCCCAGCGCTCCCTGCCCAGCCCAGCCCTGCCCGGCCCCGCACACGCCCCCGCCCCCGCGGCGCTTCCGCCGGGCACCGCTTCCGGCTGCCCCGCCCCAACCCCGCCGGCCGTGCCCATTGGTCGTCGGCCCTGCCCATCACCGCTCCCCCGCCCACCAGCGCACGGCGGAGGGGGATCGGCGCTGCCATGCCACCCCCCCCCTGTGGGAGGGTTGGTCTCTTCCACCCCCGCGTCCCCCCGCCCCGCCCCGCCGCAATGGTCTGTTCCGCGCGGGGGGGGAGAGGTGTTTCCGCGGCCGGAGATTGGGAAGTGCGTGTCAAGGGAGCGCGTGGGAGTGGCGGGAATAGCGGGAAAGGCAAAGGCAACCGGTCTAACCGCACAGCTGAGCAAAGCCCCTGCCTCCAACGCCTCCCCTGAGGGCAGCCCAGGGTGAGCGTTCCCCTGGAGGGGAGGCGCCTCACAGCGCCCGGGAGCGGGTTGTGTGACGTGGAGAATCCAGCGGGCATACGAGCAGTGCAAAAACACGTGTTAAACTTCAGGGATTTGTGGGACGAATAATGCAAAATACGTGTTAAACTTCAAGGATTTGTCGGACTGCCCCTTCCCCTAGCCACCACCACCCCCGGCTTCGGAAGCGCTGTGTAAAAGCTGCTAAATCGCCACTTAACTCCGCAGCGGTCACTTGGGAAAACCCAGGACCTCGGATGCGGAGCTAAATTAGGACCGCAGGTGGTACAGTCTGCCAAATATTCAAGGGACTGCTGCTGTTTGGAAGGAGGCAAATGCAGATTTTAGTCAAAGGCATGACTGAGTCGTGTGTGCTGGAAGAAACCCCATGGAGTAAGAGGTACTAAGGAATAGGGTCTCATTTTTATCTCTAGTGATAAATTCCTGAGGGTTTGGGGTTTTTTTCCTTCCCCCACCCCTCCTCTCGCTTCCCACCATGAAGTTACCAGTGGTGCCGTGGTGTACTCTTCAAATAGTAAAGCTATTGTTGAATAGTTGCTGTCTCTGTATTGTGGGACTGACTGGAAGCACGTTTTCATTGGATGTATGCACGGTTAAAGGAAGTTTCCCACTCAGAAAATTCCAAACCCCCAGAACTTGTCAGACTGCTTATCCCAGATAATCGGTAGTATGAGGCCAGATTCCTACTTGTGAGACCTTTTCCCTTCACATGCTGCACTGATGTGGCATCCAATACTCCACAGGATGAGGCAGAAGCTCATATTGGAAGTGTTCAGGAGTCTGAATCTCAGCAGCCCTGACCACCTTAAGTAAAAAGTCTGATACCCCAATTGCCATTTCTACCATTTTCTACCAGTCAGTGAATTAGCTATAAATTCAACATTGAAGTTTAAGGGTAAGAAACATTTTAAGGGAACTGAAAGATCATACCTGTGTTACATCAAAAACAGAAGTTCAGCAGGGGTAAGTGATTTGCTAGAGGTTATGGCAAGTGTGTGAACAGAATCTTATTCACTGATACTGACACTAAAGAACAGTTCTTCCCAAACTGTTTTGAGCTGAGATACTACATTTCTATATTGTATTACCAAGTCAATACTAAGACGGCTATTCTATTCACCTTTGTTCTTTGTATGTGACCTGTTCTTGACAAGATGATACAAGAAATAGGCCAATTAGAAGCTAACAAGCTCAGTCATATTGAATAATAAAAAGTACATACATATACAGTACATACATATAAATACTTTTTTCAAACAGACACAAACCCATATGATGGTAACATATCCATAATTAGTATCTCCAGGATGACAAACAACATTTTACACTGTTACTGAACAAACACAATATTTTTTTAAAGTTCAGGAGGTTTTAAATTTTTTTTTGATTTCTCCATATTTTGGTTCAAGCACTGGTTTGGTTTTTCAGTTTGGGTTTCTTTTATTTTTTTTTACTTCCCTGAGAATATGCAGCTGAGAGCTGGTTCTTAGTGATGTTTTTGATGCAAGTTCTTGCATTGTCTATACGACTCAAAGGCAATAGAGCTGGTGAAGGGTCTAGAGAGTAAGTCCTATGAGGAACAGCTGGGGGAGCTGGGGTTGTTTAGCCTGGAGAAAAGGAGGTTCAGGGATGACCTTATCACTCTGAGGGGAGGTTGTAGCCAAGTGGGGGTCAGTCTCTTCTCCCAGGCAACTAATGACAGCACAAGAGGATGTACCTCAAGCCGCACCAGGGGAGGTTCAGGTTGGACATCAGGAGGAATTTCTTGGTTGGCCAGCACTGCAATGGGCTGCTTAGCAAGGTGGTGGAGTCACGGTCCCTGGAGGTGTTCAAGAAAAGACTGGATGTGGCACTTAGTGCCATGGTCTGGTTGACGTGGTGGTGTTGGGTCAAAGGTTGGACTCGACAATCTCAGAGATCTTTTCCAACCCAATTGATTCTGTGACTCTGTGACTCTCAGGCATTCTTCACCACTGACTGCCCTAAAAAATCCTTGGGGAGAACTTAAACACTTCACAAACTGAAAATCATTGTTTTGAGCTTATTCAGTCTTTTTCTGTGTCCTAGTGGTTTGTGTGCTTGCCTTGGGCTCCAAAGGAGACATCTTTGCCAGAACAAGCCGGTCTCTTTGTAGTTAGATTTCTTAGAAAGCAAAGCTTAACACAATTGTGTCACTTGGTTACTGGCCTGGCCTCCTCCTCTAATGAACTCCAATCTTTTGGACAATTTCAGCCAAATCTGAGTTGAGGGTCAAAGCCCCAACCTCCAAAACCTCCTTTAAGCTGTGTGAAGACTGGTAAAGGCTAAACAGCTGAAGTAGTGCTTACCTCTTCCCTCCTCAAGGAAAGAGCCTCATTTTCTTGATGCTGCTTACCACAAGCAACTCTCTGGCCAGCCACTGTAGAGTGTTTTTAAATAATATTTCATTAGAATAACTTTGGACTAGAAAACCTTATAAATCTTTTCAACCCTGCTGTCTTTGATTCCCTATGATGCTCTAGGGGATTGATACACTAGCCTGAATCTATGCAAGAAAGGTAATAAAGTTGTTAAATTGAGTACCCCACTCCAATGGCACTTGTTACATAAAGCCATACTGTAAATAAATATAAATCCTGAAAAAAAAATGCATCTCTCTAAATATATTGCTTTGAATACTTTCAGAAAGTTTTCCTACAAAACAAAAGTAGATTTTTTTTTTTTTAGCATAAATCCAAGGCTCTAGGGTATTTTAACAATCTAGAGGAAAGCAGGTTTTCCACCAACTCAAGTCAAAATATGTGAGCAAGTAATACTCAGGTAACTTTGGAAAGTGCCAGCACTGTACTAGAATATGTAAATAAAAGTTTCTTTCACAGGAGAGGTGAAAAAAATATCATTCCGTTCTACTTAGCATTGGTAAAGGCTGACTGGAAAATTGTGCATTATGTTAAAAATACAAAAAAAAAAAAAAGCTGTGTCTGCTGAGAAGCAACCAGCATGATCAGAAGTTAAAAATGGGGACTTTCAGGAAAGGCTAAAATAACTATATTTAGAGAAGATTTCAAGGAAACATGATAAATGTGTATCAGCACAAGTGTGCTGAAACTGTGACAAGAGGAATTGTGTACACTTAAGCAGTGAAGTAGTTTGTGGTTTCAGTGATCTCCACTGTTGAAAGTTCTTTTGGGAAATCTTCCACTTCACGTCCCGGGAAAGATTCTGGGGCTTGGTCAGAAGAGGCACTGTTCTGATTTGTGAGGTTCTAGTCTTGTGTTAGGAAATCTCCTTTTTCATTACTCTCAACTTTTAAGAGAACTGAGGGCATGTTCTGTCTTTGTTGTACCAAGCTTCCTTTGTCAAGAACTAATTCTACTTCTAAAATAACTTCATAAACAAAAACTATTTTGTTACAGAAATGAATATGAGTTAATAAAAATATGGTGCTCAAAGGTAGCATTGTTGTGAGCTGAGTTACAAATATTCTTGTTTGTCAGTTGTGTTTCAGTAACACAGGAAACAACGGTATGAAATCTCATCCTCACACATAGATTCATGATCAGGAATTTATAATTTTTCCAAGTATTTTGCCATGAAAAAGTCACCACTGACACATAAGAAAAGGGGTTGTTTTCCAAACTGTTGTATGGGTTGTCAGTGAACTATCAGCACTGTGTGGAACTAATTCCATCTCCAGAACACACGTAAGCTTCCTTGTTTTCAGCAAGAAGCCACATGTGAAGTATTGGTAAAAACCAAACTGACAGAGTTCACCTTCACTAACTATTAAGGCTTCTAATACTGGAGAAAAGAGTAACAAAGCTACTTCCCAGAACTTGGAGATAACAGCTGTACTAGCAGCATTCTCTGCTACTGGAAAGACTGATGTGAATTATTGTTGATGTCAATCATTATGTACATTCTGCTCTCATGAATTTCAGNTAAAAGAGAGTTATGTCAAAAGATAATAAACTGGGATTATTCCTTAGTATATGGAATCCTATAAATAATTTACTAAAGTAAAATGGCAAAGAAAATAGACTATTTTATAATTGTGGTTGGAAAACTATGTGGTATTTATTATTCATGAATTATATTTTTATTTGTATGCCATTTTGTTTCATAGGTTTCCTCATCTTTTGTTCTTACTTTGTATTATGCAAGTGATAACTTAGTGATAACTGGGCTGTCCATCTTGCCCGATCAGAATTTCACTGTGAAGTGGACAGCAAGGATTAAATTCAAATTCTCATATGGTGAAAATCACAGATTTCCCCTCACTTTATGGTGGCATTACTATCAGCTCTTTGGGATGCACATCCAAAAGCACACAGCTGATTAGTTCACACTCCACTCTGGGGCTTGCTCCCACCAGCAACCTTTCTAGTGTGTTTTTATTTCATTTTATTAAAACTTAATGAGAGTTAAAAACTCAATTTAATTTCTTTTTGCCTGTCCATCATCAATTTTCTGCCAGAGCGCTGTCATCAGTTCTGACATTGACCTTTGCTATGGGAATGCTGCCACCACATTCTGATTACTTCCTTGGTTCTTTTGCAGATGATCATTGAAGGGAAAGGCTGTTTTTTGGATCCAGAAGCATCTGTGACCAGCAGTTTGGATGGTAAGTTTTGGTGTGGTTTCTTTGTTTTTGTGATAGCTGAGATTTTCCCATGTTAGCTTGCTGGGGACTTGTTAGCTGCCTCCCATCACTAGGCTGTTTGACACTTTAAAACATGAGCTCCTCTTGCAATGAAGGGAATTAATGGGCATCTATCTTTGCTTGACAACGAGTTTTATTCATTTATTTTATGTATGATGCCTCAAAACAGATTTAGCAACATAACAGGGTGTGGATAAAAGGAGATAGCAAACATGAAATAATCAAGTGTAAATAACCCTCAGAAACAGCTCCTCAGATGGGCACATCTATAATTCTCATGAAAGAATGGAAAGAATGTGTGCCAAGTGTTTGGAAACTCTGCAAGATTATTCTGAAGTCTTCCTGCCACTTGGCTCTCAAAGGAAGGATTTCCCCATAGAATTCTGTAGTATAAAAACCTTCTCAACATTTTATCAGAAACCACTTGCAGTAAAGAACAAACAACACCTAGATTCAGTTTTAACTGAGACAATACAACTCTCTGCTAAAAATCCATGCTCCAGGTGAAGGGCAAATCAAAATTCACAGAGTTTTGAGATGTTTTCTGCAAACAGGAGGAATGTTTGGCATGATTTGTTAAGGAAGCACTTATTTAATGTCAGACTGAGCATTGGAACAGGTTCCCTGGAGAGACTGGAGTTTCCATCCTTGGAGATACTCAAGACCTACCTGAACGTGGTCCCGGACAACTGACTCGATGTAGCCCTGCTCAAGCAGGAGGGTTTGGACAACATGACTTCAGAAGTCCCTTCAAACCTCCAATTATGGCATTCATAGGAATAAAATCGATGTCAGAATAATATGGTGGAAAAGATGCTGCTCAACACCTTCTCTACAACAAAATTTTTCAATTCTGACAAATATTATATAAAAAAAAAAATCACTCCCATATCCCATCAGCTGTGAAGAAAGAAAACTGTCATGTGGGCCATGACAAGAGGTCTCTTCCAACTACAGATTTTTTCATTAAGCATAAAAATATATATATTTATTTATTTATTTACATAAAAAAGCATTACCTGAAGAGCATCTTTTCTGCTGAGAAGTTATGTGCCTTTCTGTTGAGCAGGTAACAGATTTTTACTGACAACTCCTTATGTTGCTGTTTTGTTTACGACAAGGATTCCTGAACTCTGGTAAGTTATTCCAGAAGATGATCTGGCCTGGTAAAGAAGCAGGCAGTACCATTGTTTAGGTTGTATTTGCTGTTACAGCCACTGTCAATGCTCATTTAGAAAATGTTTGGGACCTGATAAAAAACCCTCTCTGTTATCTCTTGCCTTGCGGCTACAGCTTTAAAACACGGTGTATGTACCCATCTGGGCTTGTTAACAAAGGTGAGACTGCTGGAGCCTCTCTCTGCTTTTACTCCCCTTCTTAGGAGAGAATATGAGAGACCTGCATGTGTTCCTCAGCATTACAGTGAATGATGGATTCGCCTGTAGATGGGGCACAGGGACTATTTCTGGGCAAGTTTTCATCTCAGCCAAATTAAGACGTTAGCACAGTGCCAGTAACATATTGAATGTGAGTCAGGCAGCAGAAGACCATGAAGCTAAACTAAGAAATGGGGATCCTTTTTAACTGAGTTCTGATTTTTGAGCCTTTGGAAAACTCATGTATTAGCAGCAGAAAATGTGTTTCCCTAATATAATGACTATAAACAGTTTGACCATGAACAAAATATCAAAAACACATCAGGCAAAAAAAATTACCCTAGAATAACTGAAAGTGATTCAAGAAGGGGAAAGAAATATGTGAACCCAAGTATGAGGGAAGAACAACATGGAAGGGTCAAGTCCATTATCACTGCTTTCCCTCCTTCTCGGTATCAGGTTCTGCTGTAAAAGTGTGCTTCCTTCTGATTATTACTGCCACATCAGGAGGCTGATATTCAGCAGGAAAATGGAATAGAATAGAATGGATTATTTCACTTGGAAGGGACCTACAACAATTAACTCCCTGATGACTTCAAGGCTGACCAAAACTTAAAGTATGTTATTATGGGCATTATCCAGATACATCTAAAACAGTGACAGACTTGGGGCAACTCACTAGGAGCCCTGTTCCAGTGTTTCACTACTCTCTCAGTAAAGAAATGCTTCCTGATATCTAGTCTAAACCTCCTCTGATGCAGCTTTGAACCATTCCCACGTGTCCTATCACTGGATACCAGGGAGAAGAGCTCAGCACCTCCCTCTCTACTTCCTCTCCTCAGGAAGCTGTAGAGAGCAAGGAAGTCACCCCTCAGCCTCCTTTTCTTTCAAACTAGATAATCCCAGAGTTCTTAGACACTCCTCATAGGGCTGAGGTCACTTGGTCTGTTCAGCCTGGAGAATATGAGACTGAGGGGAGACCTCATTGCAGTTACAACTGCCTTGTGAGGGAGAGGAGAGGCAGACACTGATCTCTGCTCTGTGGTGACCAGGGACAGGACCTGATGGAATGGCCTGAAATTTTGTCAGGGAAGGTTTAGATTGGGTATCAGGGAAAGGTTCTTCACCCAGAGGGTAGTTGGACACTGGAACAGGCTCCCCAGGGAAATGGTCATGGCACCAAGATTGACAGAGTTTAAGAAGCATTTGGACAATACTCTCAGGCACATGGTGTGACTCTTGGGGATGGTCCTGTGCAGGCTAAGGGTTGAACTCGATGATCCTTGTGGGTCCCTTCTGATTCAGCATATTCTGTGCTTCTTTGATTCTGTGATATCCCTTCCAGACCCCCTTTCACCAACAATTCAGCCTGTAGAGCCTGTCAAGGATACAACATTCCATTCACAGGTCTGCTCCTTTAAGAGATATACATGTTACCTGATATTTCCTACAGAGAAGATATAAGTTATAAATATGACAATATCAGAGAGTGAGAAAGATGCTGAAAAATTTTGCAGCTATGCAAAATTGTGAACTTACCTGGGAGAAAATATCTCAAAGTACGTGGGTATCCCATATTTCACAATCTTTCACATAAGAAGTCATTTAAAAATCTCTAAATGAGGCTCTTACAAAATGTAACATGGTTAAGCAGCCTTTTATTTCCATTTTCTCTTGATTTCTCTCTGCTTCAACAGACAGCTTTCTGATTGTGCTGCATATTTGACTGGCAAAACCCCACATTAAAATGCTATAATGGATGCATTTTTGATGACTAAATGTGTAGTTTTATTAACTAAGTACTTAGTAATGTGTATAGCCCTTTGCTCATATTTCTCAGGGAAAGCTGCCCAGATGAAACTGAATTTGTTTTTTCCTATTAGCAAATGAAAACAAAAGGACAAACTACACTACCATTCATTGTATGTTCTGCCTAAAAGCAGCTAAAATTATACATATCCATAAGCACATTTTTACTTTAAAGATGTATGGAACCAATTTTAAATTATTCTGTGTCCCTAAATTATCTCAGTTTTATTAATTGGCACATACTTCCAAATTCCCAACCTCATTCTTAGTTGTTCCATATAAGGAAAGAAGAAAAGTGCATGCACTGAAGGATATCAGAAGAGTATTTATGCAGCTGTGATTGGGGTGTGTGTAATCCAAACGTGGAATTGTGTGAGTACCCACTAGGATGTGCTGTCGGCCTAAAATTGGAGCCGTGGTATTTAAGAGACTGAAGTTTTAAAATTCTCAAGTGTGATGTAAACATAACCCCCGGGGTATTCTCATTTGGGGATCTCAGAGAAGAAGTACAAAATATAGGGGTTTGTAAGGAAAAGGCATGCAGTGGTTGAATGATAGGCAAATTTTCCTATCTTACAATTATCCTTAGCTGGCATACTTGAAAGGAGAATTTACTCAAGGAGTGTCACAGCCATGACCATATTCAGTAAATTGAATATCTAACATTAGAACTTTTATTGCTGGAAATAATTGTTGCAAGGGGTGATCTCTGCACTAAGACCTCCTGTGTGTATCATATGTGCAATACATGCGACACCTTTACACAAAAAGACATTACGTGTGTTCTATAACAAAGTACTTGTGTTGCTTGTTGTGAATGTAAACATATATTAAACAGCATTCAGCTAAGATTTGTGGATTTAAACTGATACACTGAATTACTGGCTGTAAAACAAGGTACTTTATCAAGATGTAGAGTTCTGAAAATTGATACGATGTAAATATTTGAAACACGGTCGTTCAAGTTTGCAGTTTGTCATGTCAGTAATACTGATGTGTTTTGTCAGTTTTGATACTTTACCCTAGAAAGGATTCCATATGTTAGAATTTTCCAGCACTTGTGACTTTATAGAGGCTAACATATTTTTCAGTTGGGTATGTAGAAAGTAGATTGATAAGCCGTGCAAGAGAACCTCTGGAGGGATCTGTTTGAACTGTTCAAGCACTGAATGTGAAGGAGCTGGTAGCTGGCACTCCTTTCAAGACAGCAACAGTTCTTGTATAGAATATAGTTCTTATAGAATTCCTTCAGCAACGAAAGGAGAAAGAATCCTACTCTTTGGTTTTTTTTTTTTTTCCGGATTTTCCAACTTAAAAACCATAGCAGGAGCGTAAAATGTTAAAGATTCCTAAAATACTTCAATGTCTATGTAGTACAGACAATGCTGCCACTGGTAGTGATTAAGTGATCTAGCAAGCCTTTTCTTTAATTTGAGTGATTTCCTAACTGATGCATCAGGCTTGCATAATATTAAATACAGTCTTTCCAATCGTTGCTTTCTAAAATCAGACAAAAGCTGAGTTTTACTGAAGATAAGTTTTGGTCATGCTTTCTCAGTTATTTACCTATCAGTGTTGCTAAGTCTAACAGAATTGTAAGGTAATGCTGCAAAGTTTTGTGTATACTTTGAAAAAAAACCCCAGTCTACAACTTGGAAAGAAAAAGTCTTTGGTCAATTAAAATGTGTCAACATAACAACTCTTTCTTCTGAAGAGTAAGATTTTTACTCCTTTCTTCTGAGAGGCATGAACTAAGTTCTAGTCTGAGAGCCAGGAATTCCTCCATTCTCATTCTGATACTGACTCTGTTGCAGCCTGTGGCAATTTATCACAATTTTTTGTGTATGTAAAATGGAAATATTTGCCCAGGGGCAATATGAAGATTAATTACTTAATATTTATAAATTGTTCTGAAAATCAGCATTATGCAGATATTATGATTATTTCTGAGCCATGGATTCTAATCTGGGATGAGACCCAGAAAAGGACATAGCTGATGCTCAAGTCAGGTGGAATTTAGATGCCCTGGGTCAAAATTGCAGTCCTAAAAATGTTTACACATCTGCCATAAAACCCTGGAGGTACATAAGGTTGACTGGAAGCTCAGGCATTTTTTATTATGAGGTGCATAAAGTACTCCAGCAGTGCTCATTCGTGCTCTCAAAGGTACTTAAGCCTTAATAGGACTAAGCAGTCTTGTAATTAACTCAGACTAATGCCCAGTAGGTGTCCAGAAGGGAAACATTCCCTCACATGTCTCCCTGGAGAGTTCAATCCAGTAGGTGAGCTCTGAAAATGCAACAGCTGGCCCCACAGCGGAAAAATCTGTTTCCCTTCAGACTGTAGCTCAGGGCTTAGTACAGACAGAAATATGGATGAGGTCCAGGTTCAATTCCCTTGTCTGTCTGAAAGGATTCCACCCCTCCTCTGGGCCATGCTTTAGTCAGCAGGCAGAAGACTTCTTTGAATGTGGGAAAGATTCTCTCATCCTCAATTGCCTTTTCCGAAGAAGATACTCACTATTCACTGTCAGCACTTAAGTCTTGCAGTTGGGGCACATTGGTGAGAAAGAGGAACTATTGTGAAATTTTACAGAAAATAGAGAAATACTTAGTCCTGGATAAGTACCAAAATAGTTGTAGGAGCAGGGACTAGAGCCTAGGGTAAAGTGCTCTTCGGTGAGTGCCTGCTTGATGAGTCTGCTCCTTGTACAACATGATGACTTTTGTGGGTGCACCAAATGCAAAAGCCTTTCTTCATGCACTGTATGAAGATTCTAAACTCTGGATTCAATTATGCAGGCCAGGAAGATGAAAATCAGATGGTGTGGTACTTGGGAGTGCAGTGCTTTGTCTTTTTCTAGATCTCTCCCAGGTCCAGCAATAGGGATCTGCCAGATACAACTAAACAAACAGGATCTTCCTCCCTTTCTCTCTTGCTTCGTTTCTGTTTCTCTCCATGTTTGTCATCAGTCCTTAAAATGAACAGATAAGAAGCATAGTCTGAGCCTGATCTTCAGAAGTCAAAGAAAAAATCCTTGTGATGTCAATTATATTAAAATTAGGCTGTAAGTATAAGTGGAAGAAGATTTTTTGGAGAAGTTTCCTCTATAGTACCCATTATACCTAAAACCAATGCATTTCTGCTGGGATTTGTCAAAGCTGCTATTCCTACCAAGTCAACATCTGTCTCAATACTTTAAAAGAGATTAATGAAAAAGGAATTTTATAGTGATTTAAACTCAAATTCTCTGAAATATAGTCTGTTAATTGACTAAAAAGACAGCTAAAAAGGAGAAAAAGAAAAATAAATATGCTTTTCTTTCCAGAATACATGCATGTTTTTGCTTTTATCCTTGTGGGGATGTTTAGCTAGCACATTTGTAACAGCTTGTGTATATGACTAGGCAGTCAGTGTGGCACAAAATTGTACAGACAAAGTTTTCACTTTTTGAGAAATGTTGGTATAAAGAAACATGAAGAGTTGGAGATGAAATGGACTTTAAACCCTTCCAACATGTAAACAGTAATGTGACTGGAAGATACTTTTCACACTAAATAAATTTCTGCATTTCTGCATATAGATAGCTATTAACTATTAGTGAAAAAAAACCAGTTTTTCAATAATCATGAAAAACTATAAAACCAAAACTTTGCCTTCTAAAGCAGCATTTTTGTTTAAACATGATAATATTAAAGGCTTTTTTTTTTTTTTTTGTGCTGCAGCCTAGAAAAATTCATGAAACAGACTGAAACCCCCTGAACTGGGCCCCTGGAAAAAAAAAAAAAAAAAACAAAAACATATTAAAATATGCAGCATTTTTGTTTAAACATGATAATATTAAAGGCTTTTTTTTTTTTTTTTGTGCTGCAGCCTAGAAAAATTCATGAAACAGACTGAAACCCCCTGAACTGGGCCCCTGGAAAAAAAAAAAAAAAGCTTTTCCATATTTTAAAGTGGCTTTTTAGGCCTCCCGAGTCTTTCTGGCACATCATTCTCAGACCCTTATGGACTGGGATGCTGCCAAACAGCTTTTTTCCCACAAAACTTTAATAAACTTTGAGTGCTGGACAGAAGAGTAGTGCAATTCCCAAAGAGAGATTTCACTACAGGATTCCAAAATGTGTACAGTATAGAAACTAGCCTCTGAATGAACCCAGCAAAACTTTTCCTTGGAGTTCTTACAAATGCAAGACATTTGGTTCTGTGTCTTACACTGGTTTAGCATTTTGCTTTTCTCTTACCAGCAATGTGATTCCCAATATTGTTTTATAAATCAGATGTGCTTATTCTAATGCAAGTATACTTTTTTTTTTCTTGCCAGACATTAAGACATACTTACATTTACTTAAAACCACCTGAAAATATTTCTAACTATGAAGTGTTTAGAACACATTACTCAGAAGAAGAAATGTACGGGGGACATCGTGGGCCAAGTTCAGCTCTTAGTTACCATGAGTAGAGGAAGTGAATCCAAGCAAGTCTGTAGCCTTTTTCTGGACTGTTATCCACTGCTGGACCTTGCCAAAATTTAGCGTCATCTAATTTTCCATTAGAAACAAGAATACCACTGCCATTGAGAATGAAGCTTTTCTGTATAATTGCTTTTTCTCTCCTACACTTGCCTCTAACTCCTGTGCTACCTGGTGTTTGGGGTTAGCTCATTTCGTGTTCCAGATAGGCATTTGTTTGTTCTGTGTGTGCTTGAAGTAGTTCAAAGCTAAAGCATTACAAAATTTCCTCTGATGTATTTTGAAGGAAGGCCGTAGGAGATGGGGAATAGAGAACTACAGCAAAAAGATCCACATTAGTCACCTCAGACTCCCAGTCAGTGGTACAGCTGCTATTGCAGTTGTGGGGCAGGAACCCTGAACTTGATTGTTTCAGTTAATTTGTAGAGTGTTCATATATCAATACACATGGAGCATCTCTACATCAGGGGGTCATTATCACAAGCTTGGTCCTGTGTTCTGAGCCAGCATTCCCAGGTGCTTGTGAGCCAATCTATGGATTTGCGTGGGAGTTGCTTTCACATAATTTAGAACAAAATTTTGAATCAAATGGTTAATACAGTTCTGAAAGGCACTCAGACAATACCTGAAAGAAGACATCAACTTGTCTCTTAAGTATCTCGTCCTTGCCCTGCTTACTCAGGCAAAGCTTCCACTGATGTCCAAGAATACAGTTCAGTATGTAAAACAGCAGTTAGTTCCATTTGCTGTGAGCTTTGCTAGAGTAAAGAGAACATAATTATCTTCCAAATTATATACTTCTCTTGCAAAACCATATTTTTATTTACTTCCATGATTCTTCAATAATACATTTTGTAGACAAAGTCTTCCATGCTTTGTCATCCCTGAGCTGTTTCCTTTTGGAAAGCTTAAAGGAAAATTTATTCAGCTATGGTTACAGATATAGTTTAAGAAAAAATATATAATCAGCTTCAGAAATGTACATTTCTGTGATTTTGCAGTATTCAGAAACCAGTCACTCCTAACACATTTACACTTCATAAATTGAAGTAAGCAAGGAGAAATATCTTTGGTATTTGAAAGACAGATGCAAGGTCCAGAATAAGTTTAATTTATGAGACTCTGTGTGCAATTGGGGAACTTACAGAGGCAGGTGTGAACAGGGTATACATGTGTTCAGTACATATATAGAATCATAGAATGGTTTGGGTGGGAAGAGACCTTGAAGATCATCTAGTTCCAACCCCTCTGCCATGGGCAGAGATGCCACCCAGTAGACCAGTTTACTCAGGGGTCCACCCAACCTGGTCTTGCACTGTGAAAGGCCTATTACTCTGAGTATTATCTGAGTTTAAGAACCCCAAATACAGAAGTTTTAAAAGGAGTTACAGCGAAAAACCTCTTCCATCTTGAAAATAGCACAGTAGAACTCAGGAAAACAGACAAAAGGGCAAAAGATGATCAATGTTAGGAAACAGCTTTCATACAACATATGAGTAAGCAGACTAGTCAGCCTGGAAAAGACATTTGAATCTATAAACTCGTGAGTAGCAAGGTAATGAACAGCAATTGTTTGCTGTCTCTTAATACAAGAACCAGGTGATAATGAAGGAAATGTTCAAATGACAAGTTCATAGCATAGCCTCACACAACGTAAGTTAAAGCCCTGTATTCATTCCTCAAGATGGTTTGGATTAAAGGATTCCCTAAGCTCAAAAAGATAAATTCATGGAGGAATACCTATCATTTACCCAAAATGTACCAATTCTCACCTCAGTTTGGTCAAGGCTTGGGCAGTCTACCAGTGCAGTGTTACTGTATGTTTATCGTGTCCTTACACCCTTCCCTGGGTGTCTGCTGTTGGTCACCATGGGTGACAGGAAGGTCTGACTCAGGAAAGCTGCTTTAGGTTTTTAGGTCCTTTGGATCATTAACACAAAGAAGGACTGCTCACACATATACCAAACAGAGGTGAGTCTTGTGCTGGACAGAAGTGTCTTAATTTTACATGGAGAGTTCTAATCTATTTTTATAGCATTAATTTTTTCCTGTACCATTTTTTAAAAAGCTACTTTTACTTTTAAAGGACCTCTCAAGGAACGGGCTTATTCACTCCCTAAACTATGTGCTACCAAAACTGAATGTTTCAAATCACAGTTGTGCAGTCTGAGTGCAATTATTTCACATACAATCACACTACAGTCACATATTAAACCCATACCTTCTGACACTTAATGTCTTTATGTATTAATCCCAAACTGCATTTCTCTTTCTTGGTGCCATATTTCAAGTGCAAACACATCACTTACTTGGTGATCACAGTCACCTGGAGGTCTGTTTCCATGATTCCATCTTCCCATTAGAGAGTAGTTTCTGATTATCTTCTTTAGATGAATCCCTTTCCTTTTTTACAAATTGATACCATTTATCTTCTGTCTGTATTTATCTTTTTAGGGTTTAATCTGTTCAATGAATTTATTATAAAATTAAATTGATTTACTGTCTTGTTTATAGTAAATCCATCATTTTCTAAATCCTTTTGGGTTTTTTTAAAGTAATACTTTTGAAAGGTGTCAGGCTGATTGTCCTAAAACATAAATTCTCTAGCCATGCTGGCGTTATGAACAATACAGCAAGAGCTGTAAACTCCCACACTGATAAATTCCACACACTGCTCTGTTAATACACTTCAAGTTTGACTTGAAAGGGCTTTTTCTAGGCAGTCTTTATATTGGTCAATCTTTATATTGGTAGAGTTTCTTATGCAGCACCCGTTCAACTCCACAGATAGAAACGAATATTTTAGGTTTGGGTTTTCTTTCTTTTTCTTGTAAACATGCAATTTTGGGATAAAAAGCTAGTTAGGTTCCTCTTTAAGGAGAAATTTTGTAATTGAAGTCCAGAAGAGATTTTATTTTCTGGATCTTTGTTTCTTCCTTAAAATTCGTAACAAAAATCATGACTGCCAAAGCTATGCTTGATCTAGTTCTAAATAAATTCATTTGGGTACCTGTAACCATTAAATGCAGTTGTATATCATATTGTTTGCTGTGCTGCAGAGCAATGTTTGGGCTGTCTAGGCTGAGCTTTTTGTCTGTGTACTGAGATTACAAATACTGAATCTAGATTAAAATTACTTTGGCTATTTCTGTTTATATCTGTAGTTTGACAGTTCTGAAACTAATCCATTGCAAATTGGACACCAAAGACCTCTATACTATGTATATCTAGAAATTTAAAATGTTGTTTATTACTTTAGTGTAAGGACTGCATAACACCTTTTCCTTCCTTGATGTGAGTCCTAAGCATTCATCTTTTTATTGATTGTGATTCAGAAGAGGCTTTGAGAGAAAAGTTGTAGAAAATTCATAGAAAACTTCTCTTGAAGATGGAAAGCTCTTTTCAATACCAATATTTAATTGCATTTTCCCCCATTAATTTTACACTGTTTCCTATAATTGCCTGCCCTAAAACTGTTACATTTTAATCACTTTCTCTTCAGGAACTACATGGACAATTCAAAGTATGTTCACACTGGAACTTTTGGTATAGGGGAATAATAGCTTAGGCTAACTTTACGCCTGGATAACACTGGCATTGGAAGTAGTGGAAGCAATCAAACATAAGTTTATAAGTTCAACATAAGTTAATTCATCCTGCTTATTGGCACTGATAAGTCATGGATAAGAAAGTATCTCAGCAAGAAGGACAGGATAATAAAAAAGATGTCAAGAGCAAACTGTAAGAACAGAGTCAGAGAAACTGGAATTTGGAAATTTTCAAATCAGATTTTCAAATTTTCAATTTAGGCTCAATTGTCAAATCCCAATTTCTCTAACTTGTGTATTAGACTATTCACATAGACTGGAATTTTCAACCTCCAATTTCTGTAACTTGTGTATTAAGCTATTTAGAGAAGGTTTCTTCGGAGTTCTCAGGGTTCTGTAGAGTTTGGATAATGAAAAATAGTTAACACTGAAAATGCACATCAGTACTCATCATCAAACTTGTAGTACTAAACATTATAAAGTTTTGGTTTTAGTGGTTCATAAAATTGCTATGTAACCTATGTTGCCATGGGCTTGCAGAGCATAGTTTTGGGGAAAAAAAATTATTACAGTATTTATACAACACGTAGTTAAAGTAGCATTTGGAATAGATTTTCAGCTCCCTGGTGAGCTCAAAATCGTTCTTGAATTTCATTGTTTGTTTGGATTGGTCTCTCCTTTCCATTTTCCATCTCGGCACCCACTGTGACAAATTGTTGTTAAAACGTCTGGAACTGCGAACCAGTTCTATGGGTAGCACGGCAATTCGGGTTACAAAGTCGTGGTGAGGTAACCTTGCTTGAACTAAGACACAAGCAGTATATTAAATTAGTTATCTGTATTCAGTTTTGAGACTCAATATGGAAAAAGTTAGCCAGTTATCCAAAAAGTTCAGCATTGTGTGGCATTCTTGCTTTTGGTTCAAGGGACTGATTGTCGAAATTTATGAGCAAATCAAGTAAAAGGTGATCTACTGTTACCAAGTGGATCTTTATAAGAAGTATGTCAGGTCAGCTTAGTTATAGAGAGCTCCTTTTCTTGTAACATCTAATTATTTTTCATGTAATACATTTTCCATATTATTTTGCTTATTTTATTTGCATACACAACAATGTTTACGAAATCTCAGACCCGTGGCAAAAAAACTGCAAAGTGGGAATGACTGTACGTGACAGTTCTCATGCAGTGTTTAGTTAGTGCAAACTGTGTTTTCCCAGAGCCTAGAAAATACATCCTTACAACAGCTAAATATGTAATCAGCTACAGAAGATGAAGTTTTCTGAAAGGAGGCAGATCCCAAAGGTCTGTATATGAGGAGAATTGTAAGGGTTTCCAGTTTGAGTCAGCAGGGTAAACCCCCACAGAGATATCTTTCTCTTGTATATATCAAATTCTTGGATTGCAGCATGCTACATCCCCTGCAGTAATAAATATTGATCCCGTGATTCCTCTGACATAGGATTACTTTATTTCTGAGAGATAAGTGCTCACACTATAATATGTCCACTTTGATTTCAGTCTAGGCCAGAATTGTTTCGGTAAAACTGATCTGCATAATTGCAGTGGGCATGTCAGGGATCCATATTGTTAGGATGTTCCAGCCAACAGTACGTGCCCAATATCTGCCTGAACTGTGAAGAGGACACATGCAATAAGGGCATTGACACAGATCATTCTACTGTTATATGTGCAATAACTGGTATGAGTTACACCTTGGAGGAAGGAAAGGATCAGGACAATACTCTGGATCTTCAGAATATCAGTGTTCTATTATGCAGATTGTTCCCTACAAGTAGACAATCTCCCTGTTCTCCTGTTCTGGCCACCTGGCTCTGTTGGTGGGGTGGTGTGAGGGGAGAACCCTGTTACCCCTTTCTATTAAGCTGATTTTATGGGAGAAAAAAGTGTGCCTAAGCTTCTTCCCCCACCTGAGCATATGAGATGATACTTTCGTAAGTATTCATCCAAGGCACACAAAATCTTTCACTTTTCTCCTGCTTAGCTATGGTGGGCTTGTCCACAGTGCTACAGTTACCATTCTGATGGGCTCCATCAGACATTCTGACTGAAACCCCAGTCCTACTGAAGTGATGAAGTGGAAACTTTATCTTTTACTTCAGTAGGTTCAGCATTTTATCCCAAGTTACTGCTTGAAACCTGACATTACTTTAATGTCTAGTTTTAACTTCAATTGAGGTAATACCTTCAGCTGACAAATAAAATAACATCCTTCCTAGTTTTTTTCTTATTTCAATCAGTGTAGATACATTCAATTCTTTTGTGAATTATAATCTTGGGTAAGTAAAACTAGACTGGCTGTCTTGACATTTTCATACTTACCAAGCAGATTAAAATAAAATAAACCAAAACAAAACTGATAAAACATATGGAAGTCCTTAGCTGGAAATATGAATTAGTTGGGTATTCCATGTCAGAGATACAGTTCATATTTAACACCAATTATAGTCTGAAAAATTTGACAGTCTTAAAAGTGAATTTGATCCTTCTTTAGCTCCTTTTTTATACTGAAGTTGTAGCCCATGATTTTCTTTGTAGATCAAACTCATGCCTTTATCCCAGTGGTGTTTCAAACATAAGCTTAAACAACTTTGGGTGTCTAGGCCAAAATTCTTGTATTTGTCATCAAGTGAATTTAACCAATTTTGAAATTATATACTGTGCTAGTCTCTTCTCTAGAATACTGAATATTGAACAAACTTTGATTGTTCTGAATGTATTAATCCTTTTCTATTTCTTAACAAGCACTTTTATGTGAAAACATTTGATTCACATCTTTGGTTATCACAGTGTACAGTCATATGTGGTATGGAAGTGCTCATAATTCAATGACACTTTTCTTTCTGTTTTATCTCTAAATAGCTCACATTTTTAAAGCAAATGGAAGATCAGTTTGCTGCTGGGGTTTTTTTTATATTAATGAACTTTATATGGAAGAACAACTACTGGTTAAAGTTCTGTGCAAGCAAGTTCTCATATATACAAATGATCATGGAAAGGAACTAATTCAATATTGTATTCCTTGAATTTGGAGTAGTCCTTGGTATTGCAGTTGTTGCAGTTCATTTGTGTTACAGGGAAGCCAAAAGATGCCGCATATTATGAAAAATGTTAGCCAAAGACTTTTCTGCAGGGCAAGAAGGCAATGTTAGTTAACAATCAAGAAGCATCTCCCTTTCTTCACAACTATATCTGAGTTTGTGATGTGTCTTGAAATTAATACTTTAGAGAAACATTGCAGGGAAACCAAAGAATCTTGCATCAGAGAGTTACGTCTTCCTAATCCCCAGAATTTAAACCTATTTTACATTCTGGAGCATAAAGATTTATAGCCCTTACAGTATTGTATTCCAACTTGTGAAACGTGGACTTCCTCATTATTCATGTAAACACCTACTCTTTTTTGAATTAGCAAAAGTGATATAGTTTCTACTTTTTCTACTAAAAAATCAATGTATTTTCCACCAGTAGTACTGAACTGTAGTGTTCATTTGTCCCAAGAGTAGTATGTTAATTTTGTGTTTAAAACTACTTTTCTAGTAGTGTGGTTTAATTGTGCTTCTGTATTGGAATATACCATGTATCTGGAGATGAATGCTTTATTCATACTGGGCAGATATTTGAAAAAAAACTAATCCAAATGTATACTTTATTCAGAGTCAATACCAAGGAGACCACTGTACAACAATTTTAGAGGGAAAAAACAACAAAAATTTTAGACATAGACGGTTCAATAAATATGAAGTGTGGCTACAGGATGGCACAGTGGTGTCTAGTAATGATGGATTTCTAATCTTCCCCTCAGTTAAAAATATATAGCAGAATGCATGTTCTCTTGGATGGCTTAGAAATGCTTCTCATTAATTGTTTTGCATGCTTGATTCAGTAACTTGCATATTCAGTCTTTTGACTCCCAAGGACTAAGGCAGTGTGAGATTAAAGTAAAAGCCTTATTCTGAGATGCACCAAGTTATTTCCAAGTCACTGACTTCACAGCAGTTTGCAGACACTCAGCTTCTCTGAGAAATGTGGGCAGAGTGCTGCTGAACTACAGATGAAGTTCTTTTTTCTTATCAGTTGTAACACTTATTATGTTGAGCTTTATTATTGTAATAATAAGCTACTGTACTAATAGGACTAAAAACTGTGACAGAGGCAGTGGTTTCTGAACAGGGAAAAAGCTGATTCTAGATGAGATACCAGAGGTCAATTAATTTTGTCTTCCTTTAAAGAAACTGGAGATGACCTACATTTTTTTATTTAGTTCTTATCTTCCTTTCCCACATTGGACTAATGATAAGTTGTGTTTCTTTTAGAGCCACATTTTAAACATGCTTGGTTTTGGTTGTTTGTTTGGGTTTTTTTCCCCTGTGCAACTTGAGAACTGTTTCTGGTCTATACACTTTTTATGTGTCTTCTTTTACTCTGATTTTGGAGATAATTGCCTTTATTTAGTCCCTGAAAGAGTGAGGAGCGAAAATTAGGAACACTTTGCTGAGCCACAACTGATTGTCTGGAAGAAACTCTGCAAGGCAATGTTAGCAGACAGTCCCGGTGTTTCTTCTAACGAAAGCACGTGCTTTGCCTCGGGGGCATTTGAGCAGAAATCTGTTCATAAAAGTGCAGCAGAATTTGAATTTGTACCGTGTCTTCTCACAAACCGAAACCCATAAGGCTTCACAGAATCAAATGATACAGTAACAAGATTGCAGTGAATATGTAAATGACGAAAGAGAAACAGAAAAAAATAACTAAAAATTTTAAAAGTGGGTAATTCTACAGGCAACAGAACTTACAAATACTGGCTTCCAAGGATTTGTGTGTTGAAGTTTGATTCTCAGATGTCTTACAGGTTGCAGGCTCTGATCAAGGCTTTTTCTGCATCTGTAATGTTCATAACATCTTTCTATCGAGCGAATTTATTCAGTAGGTGTAAACTACATTTCAGAAATTTTCTGCGTACAGCACAAGTAGAATTTTGTTCTTCCACCCATCCTGCAGTTTTGGTGAAATTCTCTGTAGCTTCATAGTGATGATAACTGTTCTGTAAAATGTATTGAAATGGGATAGGGGTCCATAGTTGTTTTTGAAGGATGCAGGGAAAGACAGGTAAACACCTGAAACATATTCAGATATGAAGGTTGCATAGGTATCTTTTCACAGAACTGAGCTAATGGTTCTGTCAGGTGAGATTTATGATGAACTACATAAGCACTTTTTTCCAAAGCACAGGAGCTGACTAGGTCAGGTCTGAAGCACAGTTTCCTGTGTAAATAAATAGATACAAACATATATAGAAGTGAAAACCTATGTATGCTGTATCTTTGAGGCAAATAAGTATCAAATATATCAAAGAGGAAATGTTTACTGAGGTAGTTTGAAAAAAAATGCATAATGAAAATGAGGAGAATAGCTGTATTCTAAAATTAAAGAAAACTCTGCAAAGTGTTTGAAGTTGGGATATGAGACTGCCAATGAAATTTTACACTGATTGGACTGAAAAGAGTTGTAAATTCTGAAGTCCACAAAAAAAGATGAATGTGGTAGTTAAATGGATTTTGATTACAATGAACAGATGTTACAAAAAAGCTTATAAGTTAATCTGTCAGCTGCAGAGAGAAGCTGAGCTTGGTTTAGCTGAGAGGAATGCAAACAGCAGGCATAAAAACATCTATAAAAGTAAGAGGAGGATGGAAGGATACTTGTTGTGGAAAGCTGTTCTGATGTAAAAGAGAAAGCAGCTTCTGTGAATAACAGAGGAAAATCCCAACTAAATCTGTGTTGGGTTTGATGCACAAAGAGAAGAGCCGGAGAACCTTTTGCAGAAATTGGCAGCAAAAGGAAAGGTTAAAATTCAAAAAGGTTTAATTTCAGTATTCTGGAAGACTGTTGGTTCTTTTGGAAAGGCAGCTTTTTCGCAGTACTAGGAGGAATATTTAGTATTCTGAGTGGAAAGAAGAAGAGAGAATTAAGGAAGTAAGTACCTTAGCAAGTTTTGGAGAAACAGTGCCCCCCTCACCACAGCTGCCACATCATAACACCCTTTGTCCTTATGAGTGGTTTGTGGGTGGGAGCAGCAGCCACCACTGAACATACAAGAGCAAACATGGCAAAAAAGAGTATGACACCTCCTAAGACCTCAATTATTACTGCTATTTAGACTCTTTCTGTCCTTCCACAGTCTGGAGGAGGTGAAATGAGGATCACTAATTGGTTTTTGCAGGCTTTGATCCATAAGTAAGCTTAAAAAAATAATTCTAAAGGATTCTAAAAAATGCCTCTCACAGTATATATCTGTTATCTTTATCCTTTTCTTTCCATTAAAAAAGTTTTGTATTTTACAATGCTGCTGCTAAGGCCAGTCAGCTCTTTGGGGAGTAGGAAGATGGTTTTTCCATCTAGGCTGAACTGGTTTGAAGTATCTTTGCTACATGAGAGAGCCAACTATTGGGTTGAAAGCAATAGATGTTGGAAGTGTTAATGCTGGAAGGAAAACTGTTTGATTTTCATGTCTCAAGGTTTGCATCAGTGCAGGTAAAGCATAAAAATGGTCTGTGTCAGGGTCTGAAACTTTCAGGTAGGTGGGATTTTTTTTTTTTTGTAGAAGAGCCCTGAAGTTTCTGACCTAGGTTGTCTCTACTGCTCACAGGTAGAAATATTGTCTCTGAGCAATCACATGATTAGTTTGCTGGTGTATGATTTTTTTGCTTTATCCACCCATCAGATAGATAGCAGAAAAGGGCACAAAACTTCTTCCTGCCTTGAAATAAAGAAGGGGCAATTTACAACTTAAATCCATTCCTCATGTCTGTTTTCTATTTAGCTTTTATCACCTCCTCAATATGTTCTGTCAAAGAAGCAGGGAAGGTTTCAGGGTGTAAAGACACTCAGTAACTCAATCTTTTTTACTCATTTACTATGATTTTTTGATACAGTTTGAGGATGAAGTGTTTTGAGTAAAATTCAGCCAAGTCTCATTCCATACCATGCTCTTAGGCACTACCACAGAGCACTGTCAGAAGACTGTATTTAGGTTTATAACATATGAACATAGATTTATATGTATTTATACACGCATATATGTCACAGAGACAAAAGCACACAAAAATACATAAACCAATTTAAAGAACCTTTTTTTTTAAATATACTTTGAAAATTTGTGTGAATGTAAACACTGGGGGAACTCGTGCAGCAGAAGCCACTGTAGGTGCTAGCATTTTGACCTCTTAAATAAAAATATGCAGGATTATATCTTTCCCTTGAAATGAAACGGGTGTTTAAGAATTTGTGGAATTTTGATTACTGCTGCTTAGCCTAGCACAAAGGATGCTGTAAATTGCCTAGCAGATTTGTGCATGAGACATATTATATATGGCATCATGCTACTTAATTCCACTCTTTAGTGAAAGGCTACCTATTAAAAATTTTTATAGCCAAACAAGGAATCTCTTGCCAGGTAGTCTTAATGGATGGAAGTACTAAGGAAATCATCAGTTTACGTGTATGCAAGCAATAGTTTCTATATATTATTAATAGCATTTGTATGGTTAACGATGCTGATAACCTATTAAACCCCCTTAAAATCTTTGAGCATTGTGTAGACAAAGAACTCTGTAAGCAATAAGGCACAAAGTATCCTTCTGCACGTCCAACTGTTCTGGACTTCCACAGTTCTACATTCACTAAGACTATAACCTCATGTTCACAATATGTAAGTAGTGCTGTGCATGGTTGCTCTGACAATAACTGTATTCTCAGAACTCTTTGGACAGCTTTAATAATGCTTCACTCTGTTCCACTGACCCTCATTTGAACTTAGATTTAACACAGCTATAGTCTAAATAGATTAAAAGGTTCATATAGTTTAAGAATTAACATGGTAGGTTAATAAAAAACACATTGTAAGGTGCCCCTCTGTGAGCATCTTTCATTCTTTTTGCTGATACAGATTATGTTTATTTTGTACAGAGCATTAGAATAAATAACACAGTATAGTACTGTATTATTAATACCTTTTTTTTGGTATTAATCTGTGCTTAAGTGCCAAATGTTGATGCTATTTAAATGGTATTTTCCTATATTTGAATACTGAAGTGCTACAAATGTGAACTGCCCAGGTAATGTCCTGACCCATTGTAACATAAGTAAATAAAATGCTGGTGTGGACTAAAACATTTTACGACATACACCTGAAAAACAGCAACAACAACAACATGCAAAACATACTGGGTTTTTTTTCCATACTGGTGCATGGAATATATCCACCACACAAATAAAAGTTAAAAGACAAAATGGGCAGAGAGAAAATATAGTCACAGATAGATTCCATTTTGATATCTTCTGAAAAATTCCAGAGTGATTAATTCTAGGTGACAATCAGGCGAAATGATTGTATTGTACCAGTCACAGACACTGGACAGTTCCTGCCTGGTTCAGAAGAGCAAACCACCTGTGCAGTTCAAGCCAGTTTTTTGGTGTCATAATCACATCAATATCATTTCCAAAGGCAAAATCATCATCCAGTGGATCTCAGTTCACAGAACATCACAGTTATAGTCAGTCCATCTACTCAGTCACCTCTAGAATTAGGTACAATGGTGCACGTCTGAATTATTATGGAACAGTCACTGGGCTTCCTGTTGCAATAGCTTCGTAGTGACTTTTTTTTTTCCTGTTTCATTCCAAAATGGTATGAGAGTCCTTAATTTTCAGTTTATGCTGTCTTTATGGCTGCTTCGATCTGTATTGTGATTGTTTAATTCTTGATTTTTCCATTGAATGCTTGTTCCATTCATAGGCACTGAAGTCACCAGACTCTTAGACTGGGAGCAGCAACAGCAAAGACATGACTGGAAATAAATTTAAAAATAAATAAATAAATAAAAGTTTAAGACAAATCTATCAATTCTACGCAGATAGCCAGCCATATTTTTCATTTAGAAATGAAAAGACAATTCTAGCTGAAGAGAGTGGTAGCTGCATTCAGAGAAATTTTTATCCTAGGATGCAAACAATTCTTGTGTTTAAACATCACAAATGCAGCAAATTAGGCCCACCCTGTGCCTCTTATTTAAGAAAAACTTTCACAGTATGAAAATGGAAATTTGTTAGACTAAGGTAAATAGATTGGGAACTGACAGAATTCAATGCATGTTATTAAGGGTTGATGTTTTTTCCCCCTCTTTATCACTGTACTTCAAACTTGGGTATCAGGATGCTGCTTAGCATGTAGGAGAAAAGAAGAAAATTCCCCAGCCTGTGACTTGGGTCTCTTCTGACATCTTAGAGAAGATAGAATTGTTTAGGAGAAGGGACAGTGAACATACTGAGGTGTATCATTTGCACAATTAAGAACATAAGGCCCTTCAGGACCACACTCCCAGGTTGTTCACAGGTTGCTGTGTTCAGTTGTGTCTTCTGAAAGGAGCAGGAAGGATTCCTCAGCTATCCTCCCATCCCTTCACAAAAACTAGGGCCTAATTCTGGGTAGATGGAATCTCTGCTTGAGGGGAAGGAGTCAGGGCCTCAGAGGAACAATGCCAGTAACAGCAGTAGATCCATGGCTTCTGTGAACTCAACGAGAAGGGGGTGTTGCAGAGAGGTCAAGCCAGACTTAAGATATAGGTACGATCTATCTATGGGTGGGTATGTAAAACAGCAACAGAGGCAGGGTGAGAAACACAAATACAAAACTGAATTAATGACCTTGATACTAGGAGGCAAAGGGAAAGCTGTAATGAGAAGCTGGGAAGGATTAAAAAAGACGCTGAAAATTCTTTAACTAGAGTTTTTGGGTGGCAGTTATATTTAGAAGGACAAATGGGAAGAATGAATTAACATCATGAAGAGTAGCCTGATAATACCCTCTGTTACTTCTCCCTTTCACCTGAGGACAAGTTCAGGCCTATTATCCTCTCCACAGTTCCCAAATGAAGTAGGGGACAGTAAAAAGCAAAGCTGACTTCTTATTTATCATGTAAAAATACTCCCTTAAAATAGTTTGTAAATCTGAGCAGGCTATAGATAACAGGTATTGCCTAGTCTAGAAATTCATTGTTTTTTTCAGTAGCTTGGGTTCTGCCTATTCTCAGACTTAAAGTTTAGTGCTACAGTCCTGTCATCTTTTGTTTTTCTTTGCGGGTAGTTATTTTATTCTTCCTTTTCTGTTTCATTCCTTTCTTTACCTCTCATTTTTTTTCTTCCTGTATTGCCTTTACTAAGGGGACAAGGACTCGCAGAGGCACATTGTCACAAAGAAATTGTTTTAACCTTAAAATATATTTGCATGTGTAGGAACTGGAAAAATACAAGTAGAAGACATAATGTGTATTTAATTGCCAAAGTCAACTCAGGTACCAGGTTTGGTACCTGACATTCAGGGCTGAAAATTTTAGTTGTTAATGGGATTGTTTAATGCAGGCATCTTGGTGTCATCGAGAGTGGAAAGTATGTTATCAACCAAATTCTATTCCATGTAACATATCACACTGCAGTATTTATAAGAGCATGTCTATCTCAGTTTACATGTTTGCATATGAGGACTATGTCAAACTTATTTATTGGTTTAGCATTTCACATAAGTGGATAGTTCCTCTTTCAGTTTGGTATGTGTGCTATGTGAGCTGCTGAACTGGCCAATTTATAATCTTTCATTCCTTTGCATGCCTCTTCTCCCAGCTGTTAGAAATAGATAACAACTAAGTGGTTTAATACAGTTAGTTAACTGGACATGAAATCTTATCAAGAAGATCTTACCTGGAAACAGTTTTTAAACTTCTTGCTCACAAAATACAGAGCTATGGGGTTTATACAAGAGTTCATGGTTGCCAGGTTGATGCTGATATAATCCAAGGGCAACAAGAAACTAGGCAAGAGAAAGCAAAACATTTAAACAGTTCATATGCTACAGAAGCATCCGTGTTCTTTGTGGTTACAGTCTCTTCTGTCACAGAAACTAATTCTCTCTTACCTAACTCGCTCAATCTAATCTTGTACCATGCCACATCTATAATAATCTGTCTCACAGAACTTCAAAGAAGCCAGAGGAAAGTGATTGAAGTGGTGACAGACAACAGTTATTGAAATTATGCTACCCCATTACAAATGAAACCGCTGAAAATGGCTGCAGCTGAAAATCAAAACCACAGTTGCAAGCACAGTGACATTACTCATATAAATTCCAAGTAGGCAGCATTATATTTTTTTCAGCATTGACTGTTGACACAGAAAATTAAGTACCTGAGCAGTTCACATCTGCTAGGGTCTTTTTCATTGTATACCATTTTCTTCAAAATTCGGCTCAGATGGAGAGGGAACCAGCAAAGAGCAAAAATCACGACTAAACAGAAAACTGTCTTTGCAACTTCTCGCCGCTAGAAAAAGAAGATAACAGTGTACACTGAGTGCCTAATTCATATTGGCAGGTGATTGTAGTGTAGTAATGTTGGCAGCAAAGTGAGTCATCTCGATAAAGCATGCAAGATTCCCAAAATGAAGCTTCCAGACTACCTGATATCTCTGAGTTCTTTTTTATAGGACTTGTCCTGTTCCTGATTCTGGGCATCCTCAACGCAGCCTGCTCATCACTGGAGCAGCTGGAGCACACAGGTCATTGCCAGAGCATTGTAGAAGTTAGCCCAGGAAAATCCATTGCTGCTCTTTCCTGAACCTGATTACTTTCCCAGTATTTCTTATTCCTTTACACTGGATTAGTTTTCTGGCAATCCCTCAGATAAACCTCTTTTGTCAAAAAGATACATAACCTGCAAGAAAACCTTTTCATGTGTGAGGCAACAGAGTTCACACCTGCTTGATAAATGACTTGTACCTAATCCTTGATGTGGGGCAATCCATAAACCCGAGGCACCATTCAACCACATACCTAGTCAGGATGTCAAATTCTCCTGATATATTCTTTTTTATTTAATATGTATAGTGTTACATAAAGGGATACTACACAGTATATTAATTTTGTGATCCTTACTGTGTGATCTTGATGTTCTCAAGCAAATAGTTCCTCTACAAACAACATTTTAGAAATGTCTGCATTACAGCTTAATCTCGTAATACTTAGTCAGGAACTAATTTCAATTTAATGGGTATTTTATGTGGCTCTAGAGAGTTACAGATGTTTTAGTGGACTCTTGACAATGCATACCAGTGGTGTTTGGTAGGCATGGGTTTAATAAAGAGAAGCATATGAAGGAATAAGGATACTACTGAAATTGCCACTGTAATGTAACAGTAAAGCACTGCAAGACTGTCATTAAAAAACTTAAAGTCGTATGTGTGGTTACAGGCTTGTAATATGACTATTATAGATTCCTCTTTTTTATAAAAGCAGTTTTTATCAAAATATGAGAAGTATTGTGACTAGACATTACTGTGGAGAAGGCTGGAGGGAAGGTAGGAAGGAAGGAAGGAAGAGGGGCAAAAGGCGATAGTTAAAAAGCATTTGTAAATTGTGGCATAGAGTCATCATCCTCCAGCACCCAGTCTGAGTGGCTTACTGGGCACTGCATGTCAGATGGGAAAGCTGGAGGGTGGATTTCCCCACCTCAGACATACTATTCTTGTTCTAATGGGTGGAGTAGCTCGTGTGTGGCCCTGGGACAGACTGTGCTCCGGGCCCTGGGGCCTGATGAGGGGAAAAAGTGGAGGAACTGCACAAGGGGAGGATTTTCCGGTCAGCCCTGGTCTGGAATGAACCAGCAAGGAGGAACCTCTGAGAGAACTCACTCTGATGCAGAGAGGACAGCTTTAGGGATTCACATCTGTGAATATGGCATTTGAAAGAAAAAGTGGGATCTAAAGGGCTGATGTTATCGCAGGGGAAAAGCTGTGGATTGTTTTTTAAATTTTAGTTAGGCACTAAACATCAGACAGTGCTGCAAAAACAGCAAAGCGAGACCTGACGGGTCTGCGAGCGACTTTGTTCTGTGATCGTTTGTTTGTGCTGTTCTCCCGCTGCTCTTTTCAAAGCAGCTACAGCAGTGCTACTGCAGCAGTGCAATAACCCTGAAAAACAAAATCCACTCTGTTCTAAACTAGGTTATTGCTTTTTATATGAAACTAAAGTTACATATCAAAGACTGCCAAAAGGAAGGAGGTTCCACGGAGTCATATCTTTATAAATAAGAAGAAACATTTTTTGGCAAATCTTTGTAGTTAAATTTCAAAGCATTTAGCCAGTAGGGATTTGAGGTTAAAGAGCACGACTGTCACACATAGAAAAAGAAAGAAACTGGCTAGTTTTCTGAGCATACTGTCTTCAATCCCTCCTTATACTGTGATTTAGTCTTTTGTTCGAGGTTTAAGTGGATATTTAACATCATAAACAACCTACATCCTCACTTTCCACTTCTGTAGTTTGCTGTATTCAAGTACACTTTGAAACATTTCTAGGCTAACCCACAGAGAGAAGAACAGTATGTTCAAACAACGGTGTTTCTAATATTTACCTGCTTAAGGTGTTCACTGAGAGCAATTCTCAAGTTGCTGTTTCTTCTGTTTAACATTTCACAAGTCATTAACGTGTAAAAGATGGCAGTACACATCAGTGGCATGCAGAAATAGAAACCAAACAGCCACCAATCCTTTGCATCTTTGTAAAACTGTAGATAAAGTAAAGAGAAGATATTTTCTTGTGATTTGATACAAAATACCACAGAAAGGTCCTGGAAAGCGTGACAGTGCACTTTTATCTGTCTGTTTTCTTATTGTTGATCTGGTTTAGACCAACATCAAAATGAGGATTGTGGTACTGTAAGCATTAGCTTACAGATAGCCTGCTTGTACCTTTGTTGCAGTCTGTCCGGAGTTGGAATTAATTCTTGTTGGTTGTGCTTTCTGAACGTTTACGCTCCTTCATGAAAACTGGAATCCAGTTTCATGAAAAAGACGTGCCCAAATGTAGACAGTGTCAGTTTGAGATAACAAACCTTACTAAAAGCCTGTCTCAGGAAATGCCATTTACCTCCACAGCTTCTGTCCTGATTCCAAAAAAGGAAAATCCAAAATGTCCTGTAAGTTTAATCACCTTTTGTTATCAGTGAAAAGGTTGGCAGTGAGTTTGCTTATGTACTGGGCAGATAGGAGCCACTTCATAAGTGCTTGTCTGATATTTGCAAAGCTTGGGGTTACTTTTAACCCTTTGCCTGCCATTCATACCATCTGACAGAGTGGTACTTGACAGAATAGCAGTACTTTGCTGTGTAATTTTAAGTATTAGCTGTGACATCAGCAGTGCTGTAACTTAATATGTTTACATATTGTGGGAAATGCTACGTTTGACCAAACATACGAAATTACTGTTTTCTGTAGACGATCATGTTTTCAGACTTTCGAAAATATCGTATCTTGGGTTTTAACTTTTGTGCTCAGCCAAAAGTTTGCACTGAAATATGGCATTTTAAATACTTCCTGTCTGTGTTATTAGTGTAAAAGGGATGTGTCATACTCTTTCCTCTATCTTGTTTATTCCTAGCGGATGTGCTCTGGTAACATCTCAGTTCCCACACCAAATGTCAAAATGCTTATGACTGAGGATTTTATGAATCCTGTTTGAAAAAGTCAAACTTTTGACATCTTGTTTGCAGTGAAAACCAAACAGTACTAAACTTTGAAAGATGAAAAAAATCAATGTGATTCATACAATAGTATGTAATAACGTTCATTTTAAAAGCCACTTTAGTTATACTAGAAAGTTGATTTACTCAGAAATAGGGAATGCTTTTGATTTTTCTCCCTCTGCCCCAACACAGCTGCATACAGAATTTGCTAATTTAGGTTATGCTGCTGGTATTTAGGCCACAATCCCACCTCACTTTGGGACACTGCCTCCAGTTGATTAACTTGTTTCCTTCTCCTCATTAGCCTCCTCCCTGAGGAGGGGCTACAGTCTGCTGCATAGTTGCACTTTCCTTGGGGGCAGAATTTCCCCTACTGGGAACGGATCTTCTGCCAGCAGAAAACTGGAAAACAATATGCCTTGTATTTGAAGAGTTTGTACTGAGGGCAAATGTAATTGCTGCTCCTTCTGCAGAGAAAGGGATTACAAATACATGGAGACAATTATATTTTCCGTGGCAAATTCTTCCAACTCAGACTAGAATCGTATTGGCTGGGCAGCACAAAATGTGTACTGCATGAATCCATGCCATGTTTACAAGGAAAACTTCCTCTCCCATCAGTCTGCCAGGTTGCATGAGCATTGCCTGTCTGTCAGGAAAACACACACTGAGGTCTGTGTCACAACCCTGACCACCAATTCTGTGTGAGGACCTGGCTTTGTGGAGTTATAAAACCTACTCAAAAATGCCTGTAAATGATTAATTGTGGAATCTGAGTTTCACAAAGCTTACATCAAAGCACAAAAATGGGTTGATTTAAGAGAAGTAGACATTCTTTTGTTTGTCTTGAAAGCCCACATGGAACTGGTTTTCTACAGGAAATGTGCATTTTGAACAAGTTTCCTAGTGCACTCAGCCTCTTGGGAATCATGGTCTAGCATGAATCTTTTGAGTCTTTCAAGGATAGTTTTAAGCAGAAATAAAACTCCTATTAAAAACAAAAGTTAATAATAAATCCTTCCCAAAGTTTAGTAACTGTTTGTTGTGGTGTTTGTGGTAGTAAATACTATAGTTAAGGTTAAAATGGTATTCCCATTTTGATCTCATGTTTGTACTTGTTTGCAAAACTTTGAAACACAAAGCTCTCCATTTTGACTGACACATCCAACATTTACTCTCAGCTTGGGCATAACTGCTGGTTTGTTTCCTTGAAAATCAAACTGGTGTGGGGAGATTTGGCACTTTTGAATCATACTGGGCAAGTAAAAGATATTAATTCCTACTAATAAAACATACCACACTATTCAACTTCCAACATTCAGGCCATTAAGTTAGCATGCCTGTGGAAGACCTGAACTATAGTGCTTTTGAGGAGAGGGAAGAGAAAACTGTTCTTTTTCTTAGGCAGAGTGGAAATGAAGATTAAACCATTTAATCCAGGTGCATTTGTGGAGAAAAACAACCATTACAAAAATGGAAATTTGCTGCAGTGAGCATTTCATAAATCAGAGTCTAATAACTACACTATATACAGTCATGTAGTCTGTGGAGTTTAGAAACAAAGATATAGTAATTCCTGAGCAATTCCACTCCATCTTCACCTGCATTAATTATTTCCATTAGGGAATTCCTTTTGTCTTCTCTTGCAATTGTCTCTTGTTCTTTCTGCCATTCCTGCAGTCTGTGTAACTCTACCAAAGTGGAGGATGTTCCTCTGAAAAACACTAACCATCCACACTATTTATCTTCCAAAATGCCTAGCTCTATTTTGCCCTATCCTTCCCAATTCTAGGCCAAGCCGTGTTCTGTTCACTGAAAGGAGAAGTGCCAGACGTTCAAAAAAGGGAAACTTGCACTCTATCATGAAAAAATCTAGTCTAGAAAAAAATACAGTTTGTCTCAAGACTTAAGACCTGGTGCTATCTGCCTTCTCTGCAACAAATCAGAATATTACTCCTTTTGTTTTTTTCATTACTGGGTGAATGGTGCCTGCCTCTTCTGTGGGTTCACAAGGAAAATATTAAGATTTTTTTTAGTGTAAGGTTGAAAATCACTATCCCCCTATGCAGTAATCTATTAATTCTAGAAGTGACTTCTCACCTGACTTGCTTTGAACAAGCTAATGTGGGTATTGGCAACTGTTAAGCTGCAGGAGTACAGAGGATGAGGGCTATGAAACGTGCCAAAGCATCCTGGTGTGTCTCAGGCACTTCTCTCGCTCTTGACATGCTGTATGTAGATGACAGCTGACAGTGCACAAGCTACCCAAGCTGGAGGTGTGGGTCTGTCAGCTTTGTAGTCATGATTCCTTTTAAAGGAAAGGATTATGTTTTATCTGACTCTGTTAGTGTGTACAGCATGGCCCCACCCTTTTCATTACGTGCCAAAAGATCTGGCTACTGCCTGTAAAATGATGACTAATCATGGTAAAACATGTGTTTTGACAGTTACAAGCTCCAAGGTGTTGTACCTGGAAACTCAAAACCTTCCAAGGCTCTGGCTACCCTGATACCTCCCCTGACTGTACTTTAAGCAGGCCTTTATTGCAAATGTCTGTATTAAGAATCCTTGGTAGTGAAGAAATGAAAATGTTGTAAAGTCCCAGTTAGTCTCTCTGGCTAAAAGTAGAGACAAGTCACTGTAAACATAGGACCCTCTTTGCACCAATACACATTAGAATACATTTTGCACTTTTATGCATTAATAAAACCTATTATAATCCAATATCTTAATTGTCTGACCTATATATACTGTGGATTGCAGAAAGAGAAGAAAGGATGTTACTTACCAACATAAAATTATTTGTAGGCTTGAGCATGCAGGTAACATAACTTTCATCCTTGTATCTGAAAGGTACCACAGCAAAACCAATTGCTTCTGGGATAGCCAGTATGAAGGACAGAAGCCAAATGGAGAAAATTTCAATAGCAGTGATCATAGGGATTCCAATTCCCTGAACACGGCTCCAGGAGGCAACTGCTCTGTACCTGGAAGAGACAGGCATTAGTTTCTAAACTGCTTATTTTACTTCCCTAAAGTAATAGCACCTTCCTGTTTGGAATTACAGTGCTGCATGGATATATCATGGCATCCACTGGCGAAATAGTCTTCTTTAGTTAAGGAGAAAAATAGTTAAGAAAGTTTGTTCAGCTGCTTTAAAAAAATGTCAGAATAAGAAGTCACTGAAGGAGATTAGAAATTGTAAGGAGCTGTGTCATTTAACTGTCCTGCAAGCATTATTTTCTTCCTCAGGCATGCCCTCATTTTCTGCCCCCTTGAATCCTGGCAGATACTTTTGGATATGTGCAGATGCCACCTCTATTCTTAACAACTTCCCAAGATGTGAGCCAAGATTAAGGTTTTCAGAGAAAGGCAAATGGGGTGGTGATTCTAGTGATGACAGCAGTGTGGAGTATGAAAGGGCACCAGCAGGCACAAGAAGGTGAAAGGCGTGGGGAAAGAGATGCCCTCAAGAGACCAGGAGGATTCAGTTTGTAAGTATGTGGCTCTGAAATGCAAAGATGTGTGAGCTTTGGCAAGGGAAGGAAAGAAGGGGAAATTAGAAGGCTTTAGGTTGGAAGATTAGGTTGTGGAAGGATTAGGGTGGGATGGTAGAGAGGTAATAGGGCAGAGTACAGAATTTTGGTATGGGCTTGAAGGATTGGATATAATAATGGTTTAAGTAAAGGAGTAGTTAAGAACTCTGGACTAGGATGCTTTGAGTGTACTGGGAAGTACTGGATTTTGAATTTCTGAGATGGAAGGAATGAAGATCTTCCAATGGAAAAAATATTAGTTAAGGGCTGTAGGACCTAGGCTACAGAGATCAGTAAAATTTAGCTGTTAAAATGCTTCCTCACTCCTTTTTGACCAATACACTAATATGGGATTCACACACAAAGCATTTCTTCTCATTTCTTGCATCACACCCCTTTTTTGGTTTGGAAGGATGCTTATCAGCTGGATGGAAGACTTGTGAATTGAATCCCCTGTAGCCTTGGTGTTGGAGGAAGGAAGAAGGGATGAAGGCAAGTCCATCCAGGCTGTAAGCCCCTCCCAAAACCTTCAGAAAGCACTGTTACAGAACATCACTGGAAGGTGTCAGAGCCTGCTGTGCCATCATTTCTGCAGTAAACAGAGTAGAAACCTTTGCTCTGGTATCTATAGCAATACCATGTGCAACATAGTCACAAGTGTGTATTATGGAGAGGCTCTCACTACAGAAATGTATGTATAAATACTCTGAACATGCTATAGCAACCTATAATTTGGACTTGCAGATTAAAAAGAAAAACATTTTCTAAAGGCATCCTTATCTTCAAAGAATATGAAAAACAAGGAAGGCAGTGGTTCACACATGGGAAGGAGGTCTCTGAGATTAGAATTCTGAGACCAACTAAACAAATAAAACTGTACTGGGAGAATTAAGAAATTAATATCCGGTATCATATCTTCTCATAAATATTCATATTAAAATCCAGATTTAATTTTAAGTAATTTCTCATCCTATCACGTTTCATTTTGCCGAATACAAAATTTTGCCTTTAATGACTAGACGGAATATTCATAGAAACTTTACCTTTTACACAAATACTCAACTATCTGTGAACTTTGGGCATTTAACAGTCAGTTTGAAGTTTACTTTCTCTAGACTGGCAGTATTATGACCGGTCCCACCAGCTGCACAAGGTACTGTCCCATCCTTGACTGACTGATGCTCTTGGCAAGCAGGGCCCTGTACACTGTATATATTTTTCAAGCAGCAAATGTAAAGTTTGTGTTGTGCCACTGGTGTAACTATGTAAGTGACAACAAATAGGTTGCAAATGGTGAATCCAGTTATTTCCTTTCCTGCATTTTTGTACCTGTTCTTTTTGAGTCACATCTGTTTTGCACAGGAGAAGACTGATAGTCAGAGCAGTAAGGATTTGGGTGCTGTATGTATTTTATTAGAAATTTTTTTTTTCAGTTCACAATTCAAATAACTATCAGATAAGGAATTATTAGCTGAATAGTTTTATGAATGGTTTCAGCTAAAGCGTAAGAAGCTCAATAATTAGATCATAATTTGCTGAATGCATATTAACCTGCAATTACTTGGTCTCTTTACTCTCTGCTGTAGGAGTAATTTGAAAAATAGTGGTAGTATAACTTTTCAAGTGGGTGTTCTGTGAGTTATGTAATACATAGGATCTTTGTCTAGCCACAAACCTCCTGTAATTAGGAGTGAGAAAATACTGCAGGGTTTATTTCCCCTCATACTTGGAAAATATAGGATGTCTTCCAGGGAACTGGCAGAAAATACACGCATAATGCATTGCATTTAGTTCCTCAATCTAAAATCTCTGTGTGATTTGTCTAACTTTTCTTTTTTTTCTGTTTATTTCCCTCTTTTCTCCAACCTTATCTAAAATTCACATTTTCCCCAGGTCACTTCCTTTTCTCTGTTTAATGTTGTGGCTCCTCTTTTTTCTCCCCTTTTCACTTTCTATTGCTCATGCATGTGCTGTCAACTTTACTATATTGTGTCCTTCAACTACTCTCTCCCCTCTGTTTTCTTCTTCTCCCTCTTCCTCTGTTCTTAGCCTCTTATTCCAACTTGGTTTTCAAGGACTCTACAGTCCCTCCTGCTATTTAGAGATGCACAGCGTTTAACAACAAGGGATCATTACATCATAAAGTATACATATAAGCAATTAAATGCAATTAGCTGTAATTTGCTTAAAGCATTTCTTTCAGAAGGACATCTTGTCTGGAGCTGAGAACATCAGTTGGTGCTTTTGCTTTCCTGTTCCTTTTAACTACCTTAGAAAATTAGGTGTTCAAAGCCCCCACAAGTATAACATGTTTCTGTTCTGCAAGTGTCATCAGGCAGGAAGAGTGAAAAGCCATGCAGGGAAGATCAGAGACTAGATAAAGGATCTAAGAAGCAGTCACTGCCAAGATTAGTGTCAGAAATGTTCCTAAATGGCACTAGTCTTGATGGCACCAAACTGTTCCACTTCATTATTAGGGATCACAGCTGTTCTTCATTTTAAAGATAATCAGTAGTGTGTTGATTGCAAAGCTCTTAATTCAATAAAACTCTTATAGTTTTGTTTTGGTGGTGAAATCTTCACTTATCTCATACACTTGCTGGAAGTTGGTCCAGATGAAAGTATCTACCCTGGGATTACTGTTCTATGCAATTTGCCATGCAGAGGAGGCAAGAAGAGGGTGCATACACGTTAAATGAGATCCGTATCTTCACTCTTCTTAAACTAATTTCTTCATCAAAACTATTATGCTCATGACATAGGCAAGAGTAAAAGCTCAAGAAGGAAAATATCCTTAGTTTTAGTCGCAGTCAGGCACTGTTTAGAAAAACAGTCACACTGTTGTCACCACCATGATCTAGAGTTTAAAAACGCCTGAGAGGCATCTGAAGCAAATGGGAGCTTCCTCTGAAGGGTGAATGGCTGGTTTTTAAAAAACAGCCTCTTAAAAACCTCTCCACGTGTGAGTGGACATCGTTCCCCTTGGGCATGCACAGTTAAACCTTCATACCCTGTCAGGCCAAGTCACTTTGTTTGAAGGGCAGTAGTAATGAGTCTCCAAATAGGATGTAGTTAAAGCAGAGAACTGTCCTTGTAGGAAAAAAATAATCCTGATCTGAATTAAGGTTGTAGTCTGCAGGAGGGACAGACAGTCAACAATTATCGAAGCTATGGAGCTCTGAATTCATTATACCAATTGACTCCATCTTTTTCTGCATGGTAGAATGCAATTCCACATATAGACATCCAAAATAATTATGTATTTTCAGGAGCTTTTTTAAGCAAACGTTAAGTCGCCTATAGATCAGATACAGTCCAGCTGTGACAGCACACTCATTTTCCATTTAATGGAAATTTTATCTCATTCCCATTATTTACTCTTTTTCCATTCTAAAAAGCAACCATTTGCTAATGTGGAATTTTGTACTGATGTGACTATGCCACTTCCAGTGCCCAGTCTGACTTGTTGAAGGTGCTCTCAGATTTCATGGTGATTTAACTTATATTCAATTCATGCTAGCCAGTATCAGAATCTGGCTGTTTTCTAACACATCCTCTGCAACCATTTACTAGAGTAGTACCAGATGATAAAGAATATGTCCTTGGCAAAGCATGTAAGCTGGGGGAGGAAATTAAATAGTTTAAATCTGCTCCCACACAAGACTTTATAATCAAATGGAAACAACATTTGCTTGTTGTGAGGATTAGCAAATCACTTCTTGTAAAAGTATATATATGCATATACAAAGAGGTAGCATCAGCTGAGTTACTTCCAATTTATGAATATGTATATACAAGTAGAACTTCATCTGCTGAAAAAACTGCAGTTGTCAGAATTTATCTAAGAAACAGTCTGTTTCATGTGCTTGATCTATGATTTATTCCTTAGAGTAGTCCATGGGATTTTATTTTATGCTGGGCAGATATTGTTTGAAAAATAGAATTCTTTTTATAGTTTGCAGACTCAAAAGCAGAAATAGAACAGTTGCCTGTGTTACATTTTTTTGTTTCTGGCTTTGGCTAATGAGGTACTAATACAGTAAGGAATTGTATTTCAGGTGTGGATTCTAGTCAGTGACTCATCCATTGCAAACCTTGCACATTACCTTTAAAATTAACCAAAATTAATTTTAAAGTTTCTTTTAACTTTGCATCACAGTACTAATAGACATAGTGCATTTTTTTTTTACAGTATTTTCTGTATCAGAGTTACTGATATTTTGGAGTAGAACTTGATCAAGTAAACTCAAGACCAATAAAAATAGCTTTTACAGAACTCAAGTATTCATCTGCTATTGCATTATATGTATGAAGAAAAAATAGCAGAGGCATTAATTTTCAAACTATCAATGTCAATCTATCAAAGCAAGTTTCCAACATGCTTTTAAGTACAACACAATTAGTTATAAAAGTTATCAAAATAAACCCTGTAATTGTGGCCTATAGGCAGGGAGTTGAAAAAATAATTTTTAAGACTAAAGATTACGATCTTATTCCAATACAAAACAAACATGAGTTCATGTGAAGGAAAGAAGTCTGAATACTCAGTCAAATCCCAATAAATTTTTGTCTGGTAAAGGAAGTTGAAATAGTGTTTTACTAGAGCTTTTAAATACCTCTAAAAAACATGTAAAGTTCATTAGTCCAACGACTTAATATTATACTTTGAGCCACAGATGTGGTGCTTTGTTATAGCGAGGATATCAAAACCCAGAATCTAAATTGCATCTATACTGTAATCTGCCTGCTGAGAAGACCATTCTGAGTGCTCCCAGTGTTAGGAAAACTGCAAGGGCAAGAACAGTATCAAATGATTCAAACATACTGTACCTGTCCACACTAAGGGCACAGAGGTTAAGGACTGTGATTCCCACTGATGCCTTCTGGATAAAGGGAAGGAATTTGCAAAGAAACTGTCCAAAATCCGTATCTCCAAAAGGCCACTTCTGAGCAAGGAGCTAAAGAAAAGATATGAAATAATCAGAATATTTAAACAGTAACGTAAAAAGTATAACTACACATTTGTAGTTATTTCTTGTCTTAGACACAGCCATTGCAACCTTGAATTCTCCATACCTTAAGCATATCCTTAGCACCCAGTGAATCTGGGAAGTAACTGCTACTATAGAAGCACAGAGGGTGAAACTTTAAACTTCAGTGTTGACCTTGCATTGTTAAAAGGTTTTTTTTTTTATTGTTGTGCATCATCCACCAGAACTGAATGATGAAAATCCAACTCAAGCCTGTCATACATGGTTGCAATTACAGTGTCCCAGATCCAAGCAGTGAAAACATAACTCGGCGTTCATAAGGAAACACCTCGGAGCCAAACTCTGATGTTGCACGCAAGCAGATTCTTTTCCTTGTAAATGTACCACTGTGTAGCTCGTGACTATTCACTGCCAGATTCTTAAATGTGTGAAGAAAATATTGTGCATACATAATTTGTTCCATATTATGTTTTAGAGGACCAGCATCATGCCTACGTGTGGGCTGTACTTCAAGGCAACAGAAAGGCATCCATTGGAAAGATGTGGCTGGGATTTAGATTAATATTTCTAAGGAAGCATTTACATAACAAATATGAGTGCAGTGATTCATGTGCATAGTTGTGAAGAATCAGCATATAAATAGTAGTATTTCTAGTTATAACTATTAAAACTTTGATCATGTCTTTGAACAAAGCTTTGATAGCGCGTACACATGCAAAATACAGGATAAAAAATTATTCAGGATAGTCAAATCTGCAACTGGCTGCAGAGTCACGGAAGATCTCCCTTTACTGGTGCTGACAGTAAATTGGCAGATTACAATCAGTGTAAGTAGGTGTAACAAATGAAAAATTATTGAGTCCATACAAAGTACTGAGCCCTAATTTAGCTATTTTCACTCATGTAAGGGATGTTTCAGCCACTGTGAATAGTTCTTTTGAAAAACAAAGTCACTAAACCTTCTCAGTCTTGCACTACCATTTTTTTTCATCTTCCCTAAGTCTGAGCCTTTCTCAGATAAGAGATCAGGATAAGAGGTCAGATGAATTCCTTGTATTATGTGGCACAGCAGTTCTTATAATCTTACCAACTTCTATTAAAATGGTTGTGAATAGAAAGCATAAGATTTGAAATGAAAATATTAAATGTTCGAGCCAGATACATCACTTTGACAACATCAAAGTTGGACACATCAACTTTTCATCAACATCCTAGTGGATGCTGTATCCCCAATATAGCCAGGGGGCACATTTTTAAAGGCAGCAATAAATAATAATTGACTTGCTGGATGACTGACTATTTATACCATGCAGTCATTGGACTTACATTAAACCTTACTGAATGAAGGGTAGAACACAGAATATTTTGATGGTACTGTCAAATTTGAAGATATTTTTATTTGCTTCAGAGAAAGACAGCAAATGATACGCTAAGGAATAACAATTATAAGCAAAACCCAAGCTTATCCAAAGCTTTTAAAACCTGATTTTGCTGAATTGTTGAAGACTGTTGAATCCAGACTTGGGACTGTTTGTGGAACTAAAATGGATTTAAGCTTCACAACAGTTTTATTTTCAAGTGAATCAGATGGAGGTAAACTGATGGCACAACAACCATTCCAATAAATACAGTTTGTGCAATGTGGCACAGTCTTGCTGCCCCTGGGCAAGAGCGCAACATGGAAAGGAGAGAACAAGGAACCATACTTTCATCTGCACAAAAGTGCTGGAGGACTGATGCATGCAAAAATCAATTGTGTTTTTTCAATGATAAACACAGCCTGTGAATCATGTTTTTAATATTTTTATGGTTGAAACCAAACAATATGGAGTATGATTAAATCAAAATTGTTATTTCTAGAGTTTACTTTCTTGCAGACCTGTTCTGCCAGGCCCTCTTCATCTTGGGCAGACTTCTCTGCTTACAGGCAGTTCATGTTTTGAGAGTTAGCTTTGCAACCACAAGGACTAGAAAATTTTTTTCAGTAGAAGCTTAGGCTCTGGAACACACTCATTTAGTAAAAGTGGGTGGATTCTGTCTGCAGAATTAGAAAAGCAAATTTTGGTTGTAGCTCAGGATTACAGAATGCAAAGTAAACAATTTATCTATTTAAATTAATGTTAAATTGAAACATAGTAATAATCACTACCTTTAGTAATAGAAATATTAACTATGGGAAGTTCAAATTCACAACTGTCTTTATCTCAGTTAAGGTAGGAGTTACCTTTCTGTTTTCTCGTAGCACGAGTTTTCCAAAGTTTAGCACTTTGCTGTAGAGTACAGGGGTGTTTATCACAGAATGCCAGATTTGTGGGAATTCATCTTCTCATAGTCCTGCCCTGGCTTTTTCACATCCCTTCTGTTTTATAGCTGTTCATCACAATGCTGAATTACTTGTGTTTTTTCCCCAGATGATACCTCAAAAAATGCTGGAAACAGCTGTGTACTACACATTGCCCATGTCTCTCTAGGACCATATTAATACATTTGATAACTTGTATTTTGAGACAGATTTTAGCAATTCACAGCTTTCAGCCAACGAGGTGCTGATACTGTGAAGCAAACCTATGTGTGCTACTGCTTGTTCAACAGGAAAGATGTTATCTGTTATCTGGATTATTTTTTCTCTCCAGCTGAATAGTAAAATGAGATTTCTCAACATAAGCTATAGGATCAATCCCCATTTATCTACTTCCTGTTTCTTGAGTGTTAGAATATCCTACACATGTGGTTCCATTTGCTGTTGTTCTGTTACTCTATGTTGGTGTGTATTCTCTGGCATATTGAGAGCTCTCACCTCCTTCAAGGAGAGCTGAATATCTTATTTACCATCAAGACCACAGCAGAGAAACTGCAAGCACCTTTGCAGTGGTTTCCCAGTTTAGGACAGTCATATTTGATGAAAGCAAATCCCCCTTTTGCCAGAAGGTTAGGAAATGGATCACTAGGATTGGTGATTTAACTGTAGTTAGTACCTTCAGTAACAAAGGTGATAAGTTGATGTCTGCAAGCTCTTGATTAGTTCCTCTGATTTTATCTGTATTTATAGACTGGATGCTTTAATTATAGACTGAATGAAATACAGTGAAAGCTCCAGAAAAATTATTTTCTAGATACGTTTGCAGTAGTATAACAAATGTTTGCAGGGTAAATTTTTGCCTTTTACCTAGAACTCATGTATGAAGCTTTAGTTTACGTAGAGCTGCAGAAAAAAATGTTGGAAAAAGAAGGGATGATCAGAACAAATGGTAATTCAACCAGCTGTAATCACGTGGAATTTCAGCTCCACACTCTTGTCTGAGTTTGGGTAAAATCAGAATAATTCTCAAGCACCACTGAGTGAAAGCTAAATTATAAATGGCAGTGCCAGGGAAAAGCAACTCTAGCAGCCTTCTGTCAATCCCCTGTGCTGAGCAGAGCCCCAAAAGTCGTTTATCATTATAGATCACACTTTAAAAAGGCAACTGAAAGGTAGCCACCTATTCATTTCAGTGCACTGACTGTGGCTGTAGCATATGCCCAGCAATGGAAATGAGCAAGCACTTTGTAGTGACTGTGAAACTCTGTTACTACAAGGCAAACATTAGCTTCAAAAGGAAAAGTGTTGCACTTGAAAAAGGTTCACTAACTCATTACTCATCGCAGGGAAGCCTTATCATGGGTCCAGCATGTAGCTTCTTCCCCACACCCCAGGAAGCTCTCCTTTTTTGAGATTAAAAGTGTTTCATTCTTTTTCTTTCTTACACTTTCCACTAATCGAAGTAATATCAGTACCAAATCATTAGACATTCTTTTCAAGTTGATTTTAATCAAAATCCCCGGGATCGAAATTACGTTTTTTCATAAGATTCACTTTGCAGTCATTTCTGTGGGTGTACTCCATTATCACTCCGCATTAGCTGTGCATTCATTACTTCCTCTTGGATCAGGTGCCAGGTTTTTTCTTCTGTAGATATTTTTAGTCAGCAAATCTGATCCTGTCTTCGGTTTTACTAATTTTTACATCAAAACAAGCCAAGTGCCCTCTGTTCTGCCCTGACATGGTGTAGAAACTTCAGAGGGAAGTAACACATGTATTTTGAATTAAAAAATGGGCCCAGGAATTTAATTGAACTAGTCCTGATTTACTTAGGTACAATATAAGAACTGGAACTACAGGCTCTGCTCTTCAAGTGCTTTTGCATATTTTAATATTCAAACAAAATGATTATAAAACGTTAGCAAATTACATTTTCTCTCAAGGCACTGGGGTAGGAGAAATCAGACTGATTATCCCAACTTGTTTCCCAGTTCTTCACGAGCTGGTCAAATGGATTGTGCTTTTGCAAACCCAGAGTTACAAAATCTCTGATGTTTCAAAACAAGACATGCAGCAAAGGAAATGCACTTTTTCCCTTGTGCAGTTTACCACTTAGAAGTATTTCATACTGTGGTGCAATTCCTGAGGAAAGAGCATAGTCAACATGTATTTTTCCACTGAAATCGGAAAACGAGATTTCAAGATTCTACTGCTGGTCTTAAAAAGCTCAGCAAAGTGACCAGACAGCCACAGCTTCCTTGAGCATCCCCCCTTCTCTGCTGCTTTATAAGGCCTCTCTGCCCTGACACTGCAGCTTGTAACAAACAAGACATCAGCACTGAGAACATTCCTTTGCGATGATTTTTAAATGTCACTCAGTGGATTTTATTCTACTGCTGCTGCTATTTTCTAACCCCCATCAGAGTGGTAGCTGATGTACAAAACATGAAGTCCCACTGTGCATCCCCAGCAATTTATAGATGGTCTAAAAGAGAGAATGTTGTAGCCCCAGCACATGAGTATTCACCAGAATATGCTCATGTGCATCCACAGTGTTTATCTAATACTAGGCTGATCCTGTGTGTTTACAGGCAGATGGTGACCCTGGGGCTCAGCCCAAAATAGATGGACTGGTTTAGGTGCTAGATATGAACCAGCTCTGAGCTGCTCTATCAAACTGCTTTGGTTCAAAGAGTACAGGTCAGGAGGTCCTTGCTCTTTGCCCCATGGTATTGAGGATGGAAGCAAAGGTTTCATACCTGCCCTTTCCTGCTCTCATCTCATCCTAGTGCTCTAGAGACTTTCTCTTCCTATATCCACTTGGAAGTGCTTTCTATTCACAACCATTTTAATAGAAGTTGGTAAGAGCATAAGAACTGCTGTGCTGACACACAAGATCTGCTTCCCAGAAACTGAAGCACGTTCCTCACAGGTAGTGCTTGCCCCTCATGCCGCCCACACACAGGATACTCTCCTGAGTTTCATGGCATTTAAATGTTCAGAGATACTGAGGGAACAGCTCTGGCACAACCCTGGAAGTCAATTCCTGCTCTGTCTTCAGCAGGACAAACAGAAATAACTTCTTTATTCTGTGACTTAAGTTAAACACTTGTGCAGTAATGGAAAGAGGGACCAAACCAGCAGATTTCTGTCTGTATAGATAAAATCTAGTTGTATAACTGACCAGCACCTCGTAACCAGGGATGCTGAAAACCAGTGTAGTCTGTGGTGATTTTCTTTCCTTGCCACATGGTCTAGAATGAAAGACAAGAGAAATTCCTCTGGTTTTTTTAAATCAGCACATTTGGCTTTTGTTTTTGGTTTTTGTTTTCCCATTGTTTTTTTAAAGGCTAATTTCCTCTAGGAATTGTTGAGCTGGCTTGATAAAGCTCTGTCTGAAATTGTGTTCTACAGTTGTATATGCCCTTGTCTGCTTAGGGCATGGGCCAAACATGGTAGCTGGTGTTTTGGGTGAATCCAGCTGAAATCTGACTGAACACAGGAGTGTTTAAGGTCTATACCACTGAGCGGTCTGCATTAAATGACAAAAGCTGATGATTCTGACTGAATTTTCTCTCCTATCCCTGATCTGTAAGACTGTTTAGTGTAGGAATAAGGGTGTATTGAGTCTCCTGCTGTGGTATTTTGAATGTGGTGACTCAAACAGGACCCTTCTCTCCTCATGAAAGATCATAGCAGAAGAATTCACTGCATGCTCTTCAGCCTTTATCTTATTCCTAGAACCATACGTCCAGGAGAGAATTGCATTGCTGGACAATCCTCATCCATTTCTTGCTTGAGAACCAAACTTGCTCATCCCATGTATGTAACTCAGCTGTTCTCTACCACTTTGCTGGAAAGAGGAAGAGCTGTAAGGGTGGAGAGATAGCACAGCCTGTCTCTAAGTACTCCTCACTGCTGAAGTGAAAACCCTCAAATTTTGGAAGGATAGTGACTAGAGGAAAACAAAGAACAAGGTTAGCTTTTATCATGCAGGGCATGAGACCAATACTGAGTATATCATGGTGAGATGATAGTTTAAACTTCTTCCAACTTTGGTATCATTTGTTTATTTCCTTGTACTTAGATTCACAATCTTGCCGTGGTAGAGAAAGCACGCTGCATCTCTTCAACTCTTCTTTGCAGGAAATACATTCCTAATTTTGCTACAACTACAAGAACTGTCTTTTTTTCCACTTGGGGTGGATAAAAGACTGACTGGTTTTTTTCCTGGAAGGAAGAAAGGTTATGTGGGGATGCACAAGAACCATCAAAGACATTTTTTTACTCTGAATTGCCCTACCACAGCTTTTTCTACTGTTTTGCTCATCTTAGCCCAGCTGAGTAAAGCTAGAGGTAGCAGAGGGTCTCATGCCATTTACTGAATGCTTACAGTCTTTTTCTCCTGGTTAGGCAGCTATGGAAGGGAATGTATAGTTCTTACACAAGAGAAAATAGTTTATACTTCAAGAGATCCTGAAAAGTAAGAAAACGGATGCCCTTCAACAAATTCCAGTTGAAACACTCTGTCTCAACTAACCGGTAAAAAATAAATGCTAAGTTTTACATTCTTGTTAAAATGTTTATATTTGCTACAAAAATCTACTTGGTGGTAAAGCATACCTAACAACTCTAGACATCTCCCCTGTGGTATTTTTGCTGTTTACAAAGTAGGATTAGTTTTTTGTTGTTCCCTGGTGTTGGCTGTCTTCCCACCCTTTTAGGTAAACTGTTTCTCAAACTGTGCTGCTCTTCTTCATGGAAATGAGCTGCAAGGTGTGCTTATGTACATGGTGATTTGTTGAAAGGAATTTTTTTTTTTTCAATCCCTGGGTGTAGTATTGCTTTTGTTATTGTTCCAGCTCTGTTGTCTTTTGTGTGTTGCTAAAGAGGGTGACAGGATTGTTAAGAAGTTACTGCAGAACTGGTAAGCCCTGGATATGCACAATCAAAACAATTCCTTGTCATCTGTAGAGTTCAGCTGATTGAAAAGTAAAAAAAGCAAACATACTAAAATATTCTCTTAAACCCAGAGTCTCTAAGACCTGTCCAGTATCTAGATTTCTTTTGTGTATGAACACTACATGGAGACACACACCCAAATAATAGGTCATGCTTGGAGCAGGTTGTATGGATTTGTGCATCCACCTGGAACAGCCAATGCGTTGCTTCTTGGAATCACTGATAAGAACCCATTGAAAGGCAGGATGCAGTTGTTAAGCTGAGGCCTCAGAATTTCCTACTGGTGTTGGTACTTCGTTGAGAAATACATATGGCACATATGAGAAATTTTGATTTTAAAGGAGGATTTCTTCATTTAGTGCACTTCATGTGTGCTGTGGGCTTGGCTTTATACTCCTTTGGCATAAAACTATAACTACTGCAGATGCCACTTGCTCTATTAGCTACAAGATCAGCGCCAATGTGTTTGATTATCCCTTTTAAGGTATAATACTAATTCTGTTGGTAAAGGTATTCAGATATGCCAAATAATCTGTGGTTTAGACAGCATTGATCTAACACTTATGCATGTGCTCTGATGTTGAAAAATGCCCGTGACTAGAAATGCCTCTCCTAAGTCTTCCTTTACTGACAACAAAATGGCTGAAGATGTTTCCTCACTGCCACCTACCTTATATATTTGCAATCATAATTTTCTAGCTGAACTACTCAGATTTAGATGTTGTTGCAACTAAGGTAAGTATGAATTTATTGACAAAATCCCCCCCTAATTTATTAAAGAAAACATTATCTTCTTGAGCTCTCTGGGCAGTGAACACTTGCCTGTTTTTTCTGGGTCGATGTCTTTCACTTTATACCAGTAAAATAATTAGGAAAATGTTTTTATTGACCTTTAAAGAAACAGGGTAAAAGCTGGCTAATTGGCTTAATCTACTTTATAAACTCATGGTTTAAGAAGGTAAGCATATTATGATCTAAGGCAATGTAATTTATGTCAATCCTAGGTAGGTCAGTTTTCAATAAATAAAAATTTAAGCATTTTTCTCTAAAGTGCATAAAACTGGAAGCACAGACAGCTCAGGACTTCCCAATAACATAGTTAAAATTGAATTTTGCCATTCTAAAGGGGAGAGCCTTGGTCTAGAGTGTTTCAAGCTCCATAAGCTCAGGAAGGAGCTCTGGACAGCGTTCTCTGTGCTGTCCAACAACCCTGGTGTTGTTACTGTTGCTCTGCTAAGCTTTAGCCAGCGACAGCAGCAACAGCCATAAGGGCTTTCCAGACCTTAGTGCAGCCAAGACAATGGTGCTTCTATGGATATTCTGCTGCTGCCTATGCATAGCCTCAGAAAACAGTCTAGTTTTAGTAGGGAAATCAGCCCTTCAGAGAAGTTTTCATGCACTGCCTCTGAACTTCGCTCGTTTTCTACCAACACCCGTGGCAGTGATGGGGAACGCAGGTGATGCCACAGCTTTCAGTTGTGCCAATGCCACCTAAGACTAGAAAAGGGACCCGTCTCTTCAGTGCCTTAACCCTGCCTCAACACTAGTGTAAAATATAAAAGTTCTTTTTCTGATCTTCTTTTCCCTGGTAAGAAATTGTTCTTACTGGTTTGGAGCTATAGGCTTTGACATCTTGAAGATGTGAGATGGGTGTGGTTTGGGTAAAGAGGAAACTATTTGGGTTGGGGTGCTGTAAAAATGTGATTGAAAATTAAATTATCTTAGTTTGGTCTATTAAGGCTGGATTCATAACTGGCACCCTTCCTATAAAACTCAATTTATTAAAACTTTTAATATTGATTTGATATTACAAGTGGACATACTAGTGGTAATTAATTATAATGGGGTTTTAATACATCCAGAATATCTTCTAAAGCAGGCTAGTGAATATTAGTCACATTTCAATCCATTGAATGAATTGCCAGGGGGAACCTACTGTATAATTACAGTAATTGGAGAAAGTAAGGGGGGAATTTCTGAGCCTACTGTACCGTGAAGAAAAGATAAAAATGTCAGACACCTGTGACCACATCTTCAGTTGAAGTAAATTACATAATTACTTTTTTCCCCGCATCACGTCTTTGTTAATTGTGTAAGTGCGTAGTAGAATGATGGACTTAATTCTCCTGGGACCTTACATTGTCAACTACTGTAATCTTACAGCTGCTTCTTTCTAAGGATTTGTGGAATGGATTTGAGCATCAGTAACATTACCTACTTGTCTTTTGAAAGTAGTTTCAAAATAGTTAAGGCCACCGCTATGTTTCAGGAAAGTGATTCTACGTATTTCTGATATTCAATTATAATTATACAGTATTATATATTTTGTTCTATACAATGGGCCACCTTAATACTCTACTATTTGTTATTTTAATATGCAGATGAATGCTTTACTCTAATTCTAATTTCAGAGCTGTTTTGTCCTCCTAAAAATGAAGATCTGACCTGAAAGTTATTAAGTGCTTGAAGCCACTTCTTTATATAGGGTACTAATACATAGTTCAACATAAGGCTGACTCTAAGGAACCTTTTAGCTGAAGCTAAAAGAACCTTTAAAGTAAAGTTCAGAAGTAAGTTTATAAAATACTTTAAAATTTAAACTTTAAAACAAAAATTAAAACACTTCATTTTTTTTTTCCTTAAAAGACTATCACTTCCATTCTCCATTTGTGGTATTTCCAGTGGCCAGCCTTCATAGTGTCACTCAACAAGGGGAGCTAAAAGGTCACACAGATTTTAGGATCCCTAGTGATACAAAGAGGAATGACACTTAACAAACTTTAAAATCAACTCCTAATGTAAGCAGACACATTACTGAGTGGTTCATATGAAAAATGGACTATACAAAATATTTGCATTTCTTATCAGAAGTACTGCAGCTCCCTTGTAAATGCTGTAAGTGCTTCCCTGTATCAGCATGCGTGCAGCTAACCTTAGACAACAAGGTGGTTCTATATGGTAATTTTAAAGTAATTTATTTTGAAGGTTCAAGCATTAAAAAAATCCCTAAAAGATAGAATTATGCTTTAAATGTGATTTTAGTTCTGCCTTCTTACATGTGGGAATTGGCAGACCTTGATGTCAAGGGCTGCAGTTTTGTTCACAGCCTTTTTTTATCAAATGCTTCTCTGCAGCACAGAAATAAATTTTCATATAGGCTAAAGAAATCTGATTTGCATGGAGCTATTCAGGGCCACAGTTCAGCTCAACATATAAGATACAGCAAGGCAGATGAACCTGTGGAATGCCAGACAAGTGCCAGAAAATTAATAGAAAAAATGTATTGCAAAATGATAAAGGGAATATAAAAATGTTGTTCGTTACTTTTAACTAAACTTCTAAAGAATTTTCAGAAGACCATCAAAAGGCAATTCTGAAACGCAAAATTAATTCCAGCTTTCCATTCCTCTTTGTGAAAAAAGCAGCAGAGCTCTTGAAAGGTTAGGAAAAATTGGGTAATAAAAATACTTGTTCTTACCCATACTCGGCTCTGAAAAGAACTCATGCCATTTTTTTCTTAAAATTTACTATCGTGTGTACCACAAGAAGTGAGAATACTGCCTTAGCAATTATCCATAAACATATAAGGATAAATTTACCGGAGAGGAAACTGTAATGCACGTTGGGAGGTGCAGTCATAGAGTCATAGAATCACAGAACAGTTTGGTTGGAAGAAACCTTAAAGATCATCCAGTTCCAACCCCTCTGCAGTGACACCTCCCACTAGACCAGGCTGCTCAAAGCCCATCCAGCCTGGCCTTGGGTAAATGATGAGTCCAGGGCAGAATCCCAATCCCATGTCCCATTAGGCATTCCCACAGCTATGGAAGATGGGGGAATCTCTAATCCAGCAGACACTAATCTTTCTCATCAACTACTTAATTCAAAATACTCTACAGATACCTGCTATCTCATCAGCAATTTGTGATAATTTAATTTTCCAGGTGGAATATTGAAAAGTGTAAACTTGAATTTCCATTAAATTGCATATGTTACTATCGACAGTCATTATCCTAGTTTCAAATTCATATTATCTTAAAACCAGATAAAGTTAAAAGAATTATCTGTAACTTATAATACTGGAAGATCAGAACCAGGTGCTGCATTTTACCATAGATAATATGCCTCTGGATAAATATAATATATAAACATATAGATATTTTTTATCCATTAATTAATTCAAATTTTATGATCTTGTCCTATGAATACCTGTGTTATAACGCAGTTATTATGTCAATAGTTATACATATGCAAAATTCATCACTATTTCTTAGATTTTAAAATACAATTTGAAACCACAGGACACCAGTTATTATAAAATTATGCATTAAAATGATTCATTTAAAGCCTATGTAAATAAAAGGTAAGTCTTCAGAATCACTGAGGGCCAAGAAGAAGAACATTTTTTTAAAATTATAATACTCAGTGTTCTATTTACTGCCTGAAGGACATTATGTTTTTGCTGAGAAGAGAAAGAAGTCTAATATCCTATCAGCTATGCACCTGTGTACAATCCACAAAGAGACAGACACAAGCTTACAACATTCTTTGATGATTTTCTAAGATAAGCTAATATCAGTGAGCTGTATTTAAAAAAGGCCTTAGTTCTCTTTATTCAAGCATGTCCTGGCTTGAATTCTATTAGTAAATATATACAGCATCAGAAAAAGCACTTCTTTATGGTTTTGTTTAATTAAAATGGAAAATCAAAAAACTGGGACAGGATAAATTCCTACCAGATAAAAGAATTGCTGAGGAGCCTTTTTATACTTTGACAAACCCAGATGAAATTTAATGTTTCAAGAATGGTCTGTGGTATAATTGATTTTACTAACTCTGGAATAATTCTGAGAATCTGCTATTAATGACTGTTAAATGAAAACCTTAAGGCTCAACTTAGCTGACATAATCTCTCTCTGCAAAGCCTTAACACGAAGCCTGCATATCACAGGGAGTATTTTCTGTCAAAATATAAAGTAAGGGTAGGATATTCCAAAAATAGCAACTAGTCCATCAAGAAGGAGAACAGTTTATAAAAAGTCTTCCCTTATAAACTCTTCTGCTAGCTCTAGTAGCTGTAATAAATGAAGAGCTCCTGTGAAACCCCCAAGGCCACACTTGGGTTAAGAACTAAGAGTTACATCCTCTTTAACGGGAGATACACTTTTTCTTGATGGAGGTGAGACCTGAGAGCAAGGGTTTTTGTTGCAGAACAAAAAGGAGTTGTATTTTCTCTTAAGTGCACTATTCATTGACAAAAGGGCAGCAAACAGAGAGAGAAGTAACCACAGAGAACAGACAGTGTGCTTGTAAGGCAAGTGCAATTAGAATGCCTCGTGTGTTGTCCTACCTTGTACACAATGATGGGGATATCAATGACGATGTAGATAAGGTCTCCCAGTGCCAGGCTGGCTATCAGGGCATTCGGGCCGTTCCTCATACACTTGTTCTGGTAAATGATCCTCAGCAGAGTTGCATTCCCAACCATTCCAACGATGAAAATAGCACAAGATACCACCGTGTTAATGTATTTAAAAGTTTCAGCAATCTTGGTCTGCTGGGAGCATTTGACAGTTTGGTTGGACACGGGGGGCTGCACGGTGGTGAGGAGTAAGCTGGATTCGATCCCTGAGAGAGTGGAAAGGTGGTTTTCCAAGTCACTCCGATTGGCATCGTATCTGTCAGAGCTGTCGCTGAGGACAAATCCCGGAACCAGCAGCAGCAAGGAAACTCTTAAACACAGGGCTTCCATCCTGAAGTCCCCAAAGAGCGAATTCAGACAGGGTTTTTGTTTTTTTTTCAGTATTTCAGTCGGATACTTTTCACTTCTTCACCTGCAGAGAGAAACAGTAAGCAAAAATAGAAAACAAAAAAGAAATACAGAATAAATACAACAGGTAGACTAACACACCCTGTTTCACACTTAGGAAGGGTGTTTGAATATTCAGTCTCTGCAGCTAATAGGCACAAACACCTGTTTATACTAACTGCACTACTCTGAAATCTAGATTACCCCCATTAACTCTCTGACAAAAGGCAAACACAGAAAATTCCTTAAGTAATCGATATCTTATACAAATAAGATTCTACAAAACCCTTTTAGCTTGATGCAGAATTTGTATATGGATGGAAAAAATGAGGTGGATGAAATTCAGTTTTACAATACTGTCTTGCAAGAAAAGTCAACCTACCTTGGAGGCTGCTGAATAATATTTTAGATAAAATAAGAAGATATTCTTTTATATTTGAAAAAGTAGGGTAACAGCAATGCATCAATAGTTAAAGGTAGCAAATCTGTTAACTTTCTCATTAGTTTTGATATATTGCAACAATTAGCCTTTATTTATTTTTATCTGATTTATTAACTGGATTTCAAATGAAGACTGAAAATACATGGATTTCAAATCAAATTTTTTACCAGATCCAAAGTCCCTAAATATTAGGAGGAAGACTTTTACAGTCTAGGTCTACCTTTGGCCAGGAAAAGCCCTTCAAACTTCTGTGTCACTTGGTTCCTGAATGTCATTGCAACTCATGTGCAGTACTTAGCCACAGTGAAGCTAATTATAAAAATTTAAGCTCTTTTAAAGATAAAAAATGCTGATTTAGTATTCTAAGCAACAATTCATGACACTTCCAGTTAGGAAAGGAAGCATCATATCATTCTGTCCCAGTAAGTGGGACTGCCTGTGTGTAACCCCTGCCACAGTGGGTATAGATACCACACCTCCAGTGAAACCAAGGATGCCACTCAAGTCCATTTCCTTGAAGCCTAAGTTAAATGTAAGATAAAGATTTTTTTTATTTTACATGGCTTATGTCTGCAAAACAAGGCAAAGTGCTGTTGACAAAAGAAGAGCAGAAAATAAAGTATTTATAACTTTCTGATTTCTAGGGACTCACATGAAGTATTTGGAAGGATCCTTTTAAATAAATGAATCTTAATTCCATTCCCTGTGGGGCTGTTAAGTCAGAGTTTATAGCAAGAAATTTACCAAAGAAGGAGGGAGACAATTTACTGATAGTACTTCTGGAGCAGGCACAGTATAAATATTTACTACTATTGAGGCTTCTGTTGTGTGTGGTCTGTGAAGTGTGTGTGTACCTATATACAGCAGCAAATGCCATATTAACCAGAGTATTTGTTCCTGTCTGGCATGTAGAGTGTTATCCCTCACAGAGCAGGGCTCCACGTTTACAGTCCTTATATTGGTGTATTCGAGATGAGGATCTGACCAATTGTGAGTTCCTATGGACTTGATTTTAAAGGTGAATGTATTAAATAGTGAATCCTTCTTTATTAAATGCTGGATACAACAGTATCCCAGGACAGTCAGCAGCAGTTTGCAAGATGCAAGTGCATTCACTTTAGGTTTCTAAATCAAAACCAGCAGAGATATTTGACTGTAACTGTTTTCAGGCAAGTATTAACACTTGTATTATTTACTATGACAATGGTTCCTCAATTTACAAATGAGAAAACTGTATCACTATTACATGACTTTCCCCAGTAAATGCAATACTGCTATGAACAGAACCCACAGCCCTATGTTTCAGTAGTTATATTAGTATCCTCCTTAATTAATGTCATTTTCTTGTGAAAATGGGATGTATGTATCCTATGAACATGGTGGTGGCATGGCAATCGAGCAGCCAGCATGCAAAGCTTGGAACAGAATTGTCATTTACCATCTCTTCCCTCTCCTGGAAGAAACTTTTCCCTAAGAAGCAAAACTAAAAAGTTTTTAATATACAAACTTCTAAGGATTTTTTTTTTTTTTTACGGATTCCCGGCAGTCCTTCATTCTTCTGTGTATATTTTCAAAGTATTTGTCTTGTTACAGAAGATGACATGCAAACTGCCTCATATGAGTGACTTCCTAGGATCTGTGATAACTTTTTGCAATAAGGTAGTCTAGTATTGCCCTTCACACGCAGCCTGGAGCATGTGAGGTTGCTGTGTTAATCTGGGGTCCGCAGGCATGTGCCGTGCCTCTGCTTCTGCAGCGCTGCAGAACCAGCCGCTGATGCCGAGAACGAAATTCCTGACTTGCCTGGGGTAACAAGCCAGAAAAATTCCCATGCCGAGGTTCGCCAAGAAGAGACCATACCAGTGGAAACGGAATTGTTCCAAGTACTAAAGATGAGCTAAAACGTTATCAGTGATGGATCAGCCTGAAGGCAGCTGAGATGTGTGAACAGGAGCAAACGAACTGCAGGGCAGGAAAAGCACTGAAGGGAACAGGGGGGACTCCTCCGGGCTGTTCCCAGCCCGGCACAGGCAGGAGCGCTCCGCGCTGCCGGGGAGGCTCCCGCTGCTCCTCCGGTACCGCCAAAGGAAACGCGCTCCCTGTGCCACTATCAAAGGATCGATTCTAACGTGCACTTGGCTAATCAGCGCTACCTCCCCTGCAGCTTACATAGCGAGCCTCTGGCAAGAGCTATATATTGTTAAACTTTATTTAATAGCAGTCACCCCGAGCTGCCTTGTGCCTGTCTCGTGTTCTCTCTCACTCTCTCTCACACACCCCGCTCTCACACACGCACACAGAGATGCGCGGCCGTCACCGAATCCCTCTCTGGGGCGTTTCCGAGCGGTGCCCGCGGTCGGGGCCGGGCTGTTCCCGGGGCGGGCTCGGGGCTCCCGCAGCATCCCGCGCACTTCCCCCCGCCGCGCCTCCCCGCCAGGCTCACCCTCATGCTGGGGCTGCTGCCACCGCCGTCGCCGCCGAGAATTTCCTCCGAGTGGCTTTTCCTGGGATAGTCTCACCAGATCCTCCTGCCTGCGTCTGACTGGGTGGGATTGAAAATCTCCACCTCCGCTAAATCAGTGAAAGAAAGAGACAGACTGAAGAAGTCGGAGCGTCCCCTCTTTTCTGCCCCCTCCCCCAATTAAAACAAACCTCCAGCCCGAACTGAGCCCCTGCCAATGTTAAACACAAAGGCTGCCTCCCGGGCACAAGGGAACGCTGAGCTCTTTTAACTGTTTCCTGGCTGAAACTGAGCAAAACTACTTTGCTGGACTCATCTGACACAGCCTTGGGAATCCACTCCTGTAGCTGCCTGTGCCAATAGCACACAGGATTCTCAGAAAGGTTCTGTATCTGATCCCACCAGACGGCAGAGGAGCCAGGAGCAAAATGGTGGGAAAAATCCGCTGATGAAATGTACCATTTTTGCTTTGCATTCCCCTCAGGTTTGGCCAGGATCAGAGTCTCTTTCTGAGACAATCAGTAAAACTCTATGTGTGAGAGTTTCCAAAATGCTGGATTCATAAACAGAGACTGTTCCTGAGGGAAAATTTCTTTGGTCCATCTGGGAAACACCTTACTAATACCTCTTAGTCTCGTTTACAATGATAATAAGAGTGTGGCATTTTCTGTCATTCCTATGTTTCCTATCACTGTTCTTCTGTCAAGGTAGTGGTGTGAAAAAACTTGTGCAGAAAAAGTGGAAAGCTCTTTTGTAGCTAAGGATATTTTCTCGTGATGAAAGAAATGCCAGTGTATCATGGGGAGCAGCTTGTAATGGAAAGAGTTTCAAAATCCCTTCATGGTAGCAAGTTTAAGAAATTTTGAGTCCCTTATTGAATCATTCCAGGTTTCTCATTTCCTGGCAAGTTTCCATCTGTCTGAACCACAGAAATTATTTTCTAAACATATTCAGGCTCCTTTTGAATACAAAAAGGCAGTCTTCCTAAATAAGATATAAAAATATGTAGTGCTAAAACAGTAAAAGCAGACAAAAGAACAACAGAGAATGAGATGCTGGTGGCCTGCAGAATTAAAATATCTGACACTTAATCATGTAAGAAATTGTTTTGAACTGTCAGTTTTGCATAGTTAGTTAAAAGAATGCTTCCGTAGCATGTTTAAAATCATCTGATAAATCATGTACAGGAAAAACCAGCATCTGGATCGACTGGAATAGCAATACTTTATTACTTCTAGAAAGTCATCTCAGTTAAATGAAGTGTCAAAACATAAGATCTTCGAAGGAATGTATATGTTCAGGCTGGGAATCACAAAGAGCCTACTGTTTGCAAATTGGGTAGAAACGTTTAATTCAAAATCTCAAGTTGCCCTGAAGTTGTATAAATGCTGCTAAGCCACTAAATTGTCCATATACTAGTAAAAGTAATTTGAATCCTTCACATTTTGGTCATAGATGTGCAGTATTAATGATTTGCTTTGTCAAGAATCATCTATATGGTAACTTGTTGGAAAAACTGTTGAAGAGCTGGCAAGGGTGTAGTTAAAGACCATGTGGACTTTATGAAGTGCTTTATTGAATGCAATTCTTAAATCTCATGTGTGTTCTCTAAACATTGTTAAGACCCAATTCCTTTCCTGGGATCATTTGACCTTCATTTCTAAACAACTAGAGTTGTAAAAATAAAAAGAACAAACCAAAAAGAAAGAAAATTTATATTTCTGATCTCATTCAAGCACACTTTTTTTCTTCTAATTCATATTCCATACATAACTATATTTACTTTTAAATGGAATAAATTCAAAGAAATAATCAAATTTACTAATGCTGTTAAAAATCTATTTCAAGAGAGCCTTTGTTACAATCGTGAATGCTTTTATTATTTCAACCCAATAAGTAGTATTAATTATTAGAAATTACTGAATTGCTCAGTTCTGTGTTCTTTATTATTATTACGTGTTGCTTATTTTTTAATTGGACCTTTGTTCTGCCTTTAATCTTTTAGGTGTCTAAAGCTGAGTTTCATTCTTGTCTTAACCTAAGTTAAATTCAAAAATTACATCTAATTCTTCCTACTAGGGGTTTTTTACTGTGTTCAGGAAAGTAACATAGAAAAGGAAGTTTTCATGGATGAATTATGAAGAAACTGCAGTTGCAAATCCAGCTGATCTCAGCTACTAAGAAAAGTAAAATAAAATACAGTTCTTTACACTATGTTTTCAGCTATTAGAGACACTTTCACCATCACTGTACGACTGCTATCCCTTGTGTACATGCTTTTTTGGAAGAGTTCTTGCCTGAGGACTCTGTCTCCCAGTTTCAGCACAGTGAAAGTGTTTCCTCTGACCTCTTCTGTTTTGTGTCTTCAGCAAACTACTTAGCTTGTCTTGCATAACTTCACAGATTCAGAGTAAGGATAACATATTAATCTCATTTCAACATAACCCATTATACTTCAGTTTTAGGGATACCTGGATTTTGCAGCTGGACTCAAGAAGGCTATCAGCATTTTGTAAAGCTATTAATTTTCCTGGAGCCTTCAGCTATTAGAAAGGAATACTTTATTGCAGGTGTTACTAGCCTGTTTAAACCAAAGCTCTAGTGCCTTTTATCCAACTACCTAAGAGGCAATAGCAGAGGATCAGGAATGTTTGAAGGAGTTAATTTTATTTGATTGAAATGGACTTTTAGTGAATGTATTACCTGTTAAGCCACTTACCTCCTCAGATTTGGTATGAACTAAGAACATGTGTTCGTCAGCTCATGGAGTCCTAAATTGCATTCCTGAGATTCAAATGACCAAAATCAAAACCAGACATTGCCCATAATTGGCATTTTCACAGGCAGCCAGTTGGTGTGCTTATAATATGTAGCATTTTCAGAAAATCAGAAGTTATTCATGGCAAAAGGTAAAATTATCTAATTATTCTGCATTCTTCCACTTGATTTCAGATATAGTTTTTATAAGAAACAATACAAAGAACAATTGGACTGGATGATCCTCGTGGGTCCTTTCCAGTTTGGCATATTTTGTGATTCTGTGATTAACTGTTTCACTTTCAATTCAATATCTAGATTTAGTGAATAAGAACTCAGTAAATCCAAAACTTCTCATAGTAAAATGCTACTTTGAAAAACACTTGTTGGGCAGGTTTCTCAACTTTTACTACCACTGGTTCAGTCAGTTCATCTCATTGAGCAAAAGGCACATGGTGTGACTCTTGAGGATGGTCCTGTGCAGGGCTAAGGGTTGGACTCGATGATCCTTGTGGGTCCCTTCCAACTGAGCATATTCTGTGATTTTGTGAAAGAGACAAATCATCCAAAGCATAGACAATATTTCTACCTTGTCTAGATTATCTGTTCTTCAACAAGAGATGCACCTATGTAGTGGCTTCAGGGTAATTCAGTTAAAGAGTACCTACCAGAAAATATAAATTCATGGAAACTCAGGGTTCATAATTTCCAGTGATCATTAAACCAGTTATTTGCTTCTGTTGCATAGCATTTCTGTTTTCCCAGTAACTGCTTTATTTAAATTGCATGTCTACTTATGGCATATCTATAACTCTCTTTATATGCTTAGCACAAATAAATCCCTCTTCTGGCAAAGTTATCTTTCTCCCTCCTCCTTCCTCACTCATTTCCTCCCTCCATCTCTCTTTTTCCCCTTTCTCGATCTCTTTTCTGTTTCCTTCATGTTACTAGAAATGTCTGCATTTTACAATATGAATTTGTAATTCAAAGAAAATTATAGTGAGAATACTTTTATATTATATCAGTTTATTCTAATAATTGGAAATGTATTGGTATTAAAATCACTGAAATATTCCTGCCTTTGTACTATGGGAATTCGAAACTGGAAGCTGTGGTAGAATCCTAAGGGGAAAAAAGGTTAAAGGACAAAATCGACCACGGTGCAAACATTTAACATAGGAGCAACTGCAGGAGCTATTGCACCCCAAATGGGAATATTAGTCAGGAACTGTGGATGGAGTGTCTTTAGATTTTGCAGAATCTCAATGGAAAAGTTTGTCTAAGACATGACCTTCCTGGTCCTTTAGTGTGCAGACTGGAGAAATAACAACATATTGTTAATTCCCTTCAATAACTGAGCATTTTAGCTTCCTCTGGGGAGCATTTGTCTACTGTGTTAAATGCAATACACTAAGAACGTTTCAGGAAAGCTTTTCTGGGAGAAGGTATGTTGTTGTTCTTCATGTCCATAGGTGGAAACCCTAATTTTCAAGCTCTTGCTCGTAGAACCTCGTAGGAGTGCACCCATGAGGGCTGAGGGAGTTGGCCAATGTTGTTGCAAGGCTACTCATGGAAAGGAGTTGGGAGAAAAGGACCTAGATTTCCTGGTGAACAGCAAGTTGTCCATGAGCCAGCAATGTGCCCTTGCAGCAAAAGAGGAGCATGTGATCTGCAGCTGCATGAGGCAGAGTATTACCAGCAGGTCAAGGGAGGTGACCTTGCACCTCCACTCAGCACTGATGAGACACATCTGGAGTGCTGTGCCAAGACAAACATGGACTTAGAGACATGGGGCAAGTCAAAGAAAGGGCTACAAAGGTGATTCAGGTGTTTGAGCATCTGTAATATGAGGAGAGGCTGAGAAAGCTGGCACTGTTCAGCCTTGCAAAGAGGAGGCATAGGCTGGATCTTAGCAGTGTGTACAAACACCTGGTGGGAGGCGGTAAAGAAGAGCGAACCTGATTCTTCTCCAGGGTGCTCAGTGACAGAAGAGGAGGCAAAGGACACAAACTGAAATAAAAGAAATGAAATTTAATCATAGGAAAAAACTATTTTCACTGTAAGGATGATCAAAGAGTGAAAGAGGCTGCCCAGAGAGCTTGGAGGATCTCCATCCTTGGAGATATTCAAACCCATCTGGACACAGTCCCCCGTAACGTGCTTTAGGTGGCTGGGCTCTGAAGAGATGTTTCTAAGGATCCCTTCCAATATCAAAAGTCTGCAGTTCTGGGATTCTGCAATTCAGATAAAACTTCCATTATGTCAAGAGTATTTTGGCTTGAGCTCTAGAATTATGGCGTTCGAAATTGTTCAAGTTATGTTGTTTATGTTGGAAACTGAATTGAGCATGAGCTAAAAAAAAAAAAAAAAAGAGGAGTACTTGTAAGTTAATATTCTGTGGCAAGTTGGATATTGTCCAAAAGGATAATGTGTGATGTTTATTGAAATATTTATCAAATATGTATTTTTTTAATGTTAGCTCTATGAAGAAATTATTTTCTTCTTCTCTTTTGGGGCCAAGACAGCGAAACGATTGACTGTAGGGAGCATTTGGGGATATTCATCTGTTCTCATTCTTCATCCCCATTGTTTCAGACAACCCTGAAACTGGCTGTGAGCCAAGGGAGTTCAACCTGCTCCAAAAAGACCAGTGTTTAATGGTAACACATAAAAATATTTTTACATAAAACCCTAAATGTGCAGTAAAATATATACGTAAAGAACAATGAAATAGCAATATGTCACAGAAGATGCCTGTGACATAATCATGCAATGAGTGAAATTATGCACTGAGAGGTTATAAGCACACTAAAGAAAAAACTGGAGGAAGGAAAAACAGATATGAAGACAAATTAAAAATTGATGTAAAGAACACTAAAAGGAAGAGAATGTATTAGATTAGAAAATCTTCCATAACTTAAAAAAGTAAGTTTCAATTTGCATTTGCAGATGGGAGCCTGTGCAGAACACACGTTCTATGATAGAGGAATGCTCTTCTGCTGCCAGATATGTCTTTTATTATCTTAAGCACTAATAAAATTATCTAGATAAGATAGTGAGATATTAGAATGCCATTTTATCTTAATCTAAATAAGGTTAAATTTATTTCTATTGGCTACTTTGTAGTGAAACTGTTCTTCATGAAAAACTCTGACCCATCTCTTGTTTTTCTAATGCTTCTAAGTTGTCTAATTTTTTGTTAGCCTAACTAAAGCTAAGTTGAAATAAGCTGTTTGTACATTTACTTTGATAAAGTCCCTTTAGTATATTATTCAATATTAAATGGTTAGCATACACTATTCCACATCTTATCTTACTGTAAGCAATATGTGTAGGCCTCTTTACAGACTTATAATTCAGTGATAGGCCTACAAACTTCTGCATGTTTTTATAGAGGTAAGGAATTCTCTGCAATGCAATTTTAAGATAAAGACTTTTCAAATGATCAAGGTATCTGGAAAAAGTTTCACCATTCCTTCCTGTGATCTAGAAAAGCATTATTTATTGGAGACCAGAGCACACATTTAGGTAACTTAGAGTAGAAAAATCTAGACAGGTGATACTTGAGAGAGAAGGAGCAGACAGCGCTTTAGATTTTGGTGATAAAAACTCTCCCAACCATCGAAGAATTATCCTTCTGTATTTATGTTTGTGCATGAAAGTCTGCTGTCTGTTCATTTTAGCAGTGCAGCTGGCTCTAGGTCGTGTTTAGAGGAAGGGCTGGGTTAGGATATGACTGTATTCATGGCTATAGGATTGGTAAGATGTGCTGTCATATGCTGTCATGGCCTTGCTGTGGCATGGATTTCCATTGCTATGACTTTTACCTTCTTTTACGTAGTTGAGAAAAACAAAGAATGAATCAAGAGAAAAATTAAAGTCCTTATGCTCGGGCCTCAAGTTAGTTCTTTGCAGTTGGTGCCTAAATACATATTTTGTAGTTTGTTGGTTTTTTATTTGTTTTTTACTTCATTCAGTAAAGAAATATCAGTAATCTCATTAAAAAATCCAGGAAAATGGATTTTTTCCTTTTTATTAGATCAAAATGAGCATTTTCTGTATGACTGATATAAAACTACCATAATCCAGGAACTTCTCAACAGTCATATACAGATCCACAATGAATAATAACATATTCCTATTAAGGAACTATTTCGAAATCCTGCATTTTGATCAGAGACATAATCCAGAGTGATATTTTGGGTGATTTCCATAAAAATATCATAGATTGATTCAACAGGATTCAATATCACAAAATTCTCCTGTACAATGAAAGTGCCGTGGGACCCATTTTACCCCTGGAAATTGTTCTGTGTCTCTTGAAGTTAGACAGTATGTACAATAAGTGCTTTTGCTGGTACTTGGCTGTGTTAATAAGTTTTGGAATTGTCAAGAAATCTGAACTTGTCTCGAGGATTCAGAGGGTTGGGAGCCAATTAACCTTGGCTGCTTTCATTCCTCTTCCGTCCCAGCTTCTTCATAGAAAGCCTTATCTCTTTTTCTGCATTCTTTCTAATGAGAATTCCTCATCTCTTCCACATGTGCCTGGTGGGCACTGGACACCTACAGTGTTCATTAGCCTTTATCCTTTTACTGATCCTTGTCCCACACACGGTTGATGAGCTACCGTGGTTTCTCCAACAGTTGGGAGTGTGCCCATTTCTTCATACACTAAACACTGAACAGCTGAATTTTCCTATTTCACCCTTAATCCCAGTCACAGTGCTGGGGTTTGCTGTGGTGAGGAAGGACAGACAGACAAGCAAAGGGGGAGGATGTTAAGCCTCTGGCTGGCCAGGCCCTGCCCTGCCATCTCTGGCATCCCCCTTGGCTGCTGGCCAGCCCTTGCTGCTTCCTGAGAAAGGGAGGGTGTGCTGGATAGAAAAGAGGGAATGATTTTATGTGTCTTAGTCCAGGTATCCTAGACAAAAGGACCAACTCAGTTCTGCTATCTTTGGACAGAAATATTTCTTTCTCTGGAAACAGCAATCTTACTTTGCCTTATAAAATAACCCAAAACTGAGATGATTTCCATGTGTCAAGCCACTGAGAATTAATCTATGTCCTCTCAAATAAAGGGAAATTATGGAAACATTAATTAATCATTCTGTTAAAATATGCCAGCATATAACACTACACATGTATTACTTTCTTTTTAATCATTATTCTTGTCACGGTTAATACTTACAGATTGTTCTGAATGTGAAATGAAAAGGAACAAGAGATATTCTTGTCAGTCTCCCTTTCCTGTCTGATATTCCACAACACTTATAAGGATTTTCATTTTATAATGTTGGATTTTTGTCGTAAATAACATACAGAACCCAGTCTACAACAAATCCTTTGTGTCAAGCTGTTAGACTATTTTGTTTCTATAGATTAAAAAAATAAAATTTGAGACCTGTGCAACTCCTGGGCACTGTCAGGTAAATAATGATATTAGTTTTCTGCAATAATTCTTATGACTATAGCCAAAACCAAGCTATTGTCAATAATTAAATAAAATTATCTGTTTTAGGCAACAAGAAAGAGTAAGCTCTGATTTTTCATTTTTAACTACTAACTATCCTAGTCACAAATTTTCAACAAGGCTTAATTGCTTTAATGTGCTGTTCAATTTAACTCTTCAGGAGGTAAGTTAAAAAATACAACCAGAAGTTTATAATTTACATCATACTTTCCTAGGGAAGAACATCTGGAAAAATGCTTTCCACTTGCTTATGGATGTAAAACTCATATTTTCTAACCCATAAGTAAGTGGTATAATGCTAAAACTTAGTCAGATCTAAGATGGTGGGAATGTAATGTTCTCTTTTGGGTGATGAAACCTCTCTAGTTATTTAGAATAGTATATGAATATTTAGTATATGAATATGAATATATGAGTATATGAATATCCTCAAAACCATGAATATTGTTGTGAGACAGATGCTGAAAACATGCATATCAAAGTTGTGGTCATATGTTATTTACTTCAGACCCACCAAAATCAAAGATATTTTGTGGGACTCTTACAGCACTGTTAGATCAGATTCTGAGCTGGCATAAGTAAGTGTAAAACTCTTGTTGGAAGTAGAAATACATTTACTTGTATTGTCAAGAAATGATCATAAATGGTGTCATTCTTTCCTACTCACATTAGTGTACTTTGAAGGGAACCGTGCCATCATGTGCATGTATCTCAAAATATACTTGAAACTGGGCAGCTGCTGCAGTTTTCTGCTTGTTAAGAATTTTGATAAATTTTAATTTTTTTTTTCAGTACATCCTGAACTTTTTATGATTATTAATTTGCTAGTGGCTATAATAATCTAGATTGGTAAGTTTTCAATAACTGTTGAAAAAAAGTTCAAAATCAAATTTTGATTCTGAAATAATTTGTAATCTGAAGCATTCTTGCTAGAAATGAGGTTCCTGAGAGTGAAAATATTTAAAGAAATCTACATCCAAACAAATTTAAACTGAAATAAAAATACTTTGTATTGACAGTCTGAGTGGCCCCTACAGCTTGAGTGAGGGCTTTTTTAAAAATAATTACGAATAATGTATATGTATGAAATCATATTGTTCACATGAAGTTTATAATCAAAGATGAAGCTATTTCAAAAAATTAAACAGATTATTTTTACAGCCATATGAAAATCAAATGAGTGGGCAAAGCTGGATTCTTGTAAATAAAATAGTTTAGCTGTTTGGCATATACTCATAGCAAAATATCTGGATCAAAGCATCAACAATTGCCTGTGGTTGATTTATAATATACAAGTAGCTATCTCCTTTTTTTTCTTTTTTTTTTCAATAGGTGATATTTAAATCTCACCTTTACTATTACTTTGGAAATAATGGCCAAGAACATTATAAGCTTTACAAGAATTATGAACAATATAGGGCAGAAACGCCTTTTGGATTTAGATCTAGAATACAATAAGAGGCCAGCAAAATGCAAGATGGACTAAAAACCTGCTTCCAACTTAGCTTAGAACCTTTACTTTATACCTTATATTAAACTTTACCTTGGTCAGGGTCTGTGTGCTGACTTTTGGAAAAATGAGGAAAGCTGCACCAAAAGCCTCAATATTATTTTCTGTAATTTTGTAATGAGTTCTTGAAATTTTGCAATATACTGAAATACTTGAGGGAGTTACCTGTGGAAAAAATTCTGCTGAGATATTTTGGTTTCTGCAGCCTTTTTTAGTTCAGGTTTAAAACCAAATCTGTGAAAACTGTCCTACCTCCGAGAAACATTTGTTAGCTCCACTAACTGCACCTTTATTCCTAGATAAATATCCTCAGATTAAAGAAATTTACCCACCTTTGCAGTTCTTTGAATACACATGCCTGTACATATATANAACACTAGAAGATCTCATTTATTGTCAAAATTCATATATGCAAAAAAGGCTTTCAAGTTATGAAGAAGTAGGGGAAAAAATTTGTATGATTTTTCCTGCTGGCACTTGGCGAGACTAAAGGGAAATGAAACAAACAGATGTCCTATAAGCTGTCAAGACCTAATAAGTCTGGTATTAATAGACATGTCTGGGCCAAGTACTTGCTAGAGATAGTAACAATAATTGCTGCCTCCAGATAGTCACATGCCTCATCTCTGCCATTTTCTAAAGGGTTCGAATTCTCAGTTGTTGGGCTCTTAAATTTTTTTAAATTAATCATTACTTATTGTAATGCTGCCTGTAGATTTAAGTTCCCACCCCTAATGAGGTGTCTCAACACGAAACGAAGTTTAAGGGTTTTCTTAGTGGTGAGTAGGAACTGATAGTTTAATTCTTTCTGCCCTGGAGGGCTGGGATGACTTGGTATATTAAGAAATGCTAGTTTGAACAGATACATTTGGCAATTTGTATCAGAATGATGAGACTCGGGCTCAGAATATCTCCTTGTATAAATTTGTCCCATTATAGCACACCTTGCCCTCCCTTGCCACCTGATGATTCTGTCAACTAACACTATACTTGACTGAGCATCTCATGTGCTCAGGGGGGTGGGTGAATAATTCTTTCAGAGACAGTCTCCTTTTCACTTACGACTTTGGACGTGAAATGAGATTAACTAGACTCTTTTTTTATTATTTCTTCTGGTATAGTACAGGAACTTTTGGTCTTTTACTTAACCACTGTCAAACCATTCATGTGAAAACACATAGGCCTAGTGTGATACTTCAGTTTCTTACAGAAATCCCAACACTCCTTTATGGAAAACATGCTCAGAACAGTTGTAAATGCAGGTAAATAAAGGGGGTTACATAGAGCACTATTTGGCTCTAACATTTACCCTAGCTGAGGTTGGCACTGTTTGCCTTGCTAAACAAGTGATGACATCAGCCAGTCACCATCTTGGGAAGGATCTTCTTCAAAGAAAGCAGCTCTCTCTTGTGCTTTCTTATTCTCTAATTTGCCTGTGCATACTTATGTTTATAATATTTTCCTTACTTCACTTGATTATGTGCCCTATCATGACCTGCAGTATTCTACGGGCTAGACACTGTATTTTAAGATCTACATTTAAGTATATGTATCACTCCACCCAGTTTGCTGATGTACTGGTGCAAGAGGTACCATTGTTTGCTTTAACTGAGCTTAGAGGTCATGCACTTCTGAAAAGATGGTCATTACAGACATTCCTTGTGACTTATTTACAGTTGCCTTGTTTAGGTCACCTGTTTGTAGAGCACTATACTTATTGTTAAGGTTTTAAGCTTAATTGTTTCTGCTAAAAGTTCCAAAAAATTGATCCTTGAGTAATGAAGAGCTGACATAGGCCCAAAACTCTAATTTAAACCCCCATTCTGTTTTGGAAGACAGGACATCTCATGATATGCATTGCATTTATCTGAAGGGTGGGGGGATGTGTTGCCATTTTCTTTGTTTATACATATATAATAAACCATACTCAGAAAAATATTCATAGACTGTGTTTATCCTGGCAAGTGTTCAAAAGACTGTCAGTTTAACCAGATCTTTCATTAAACATATTCATTTCTCTCCTCTGTGTACTCACAAACATCCGGAGGAAATAAAACTATCAATATTTTAAAAAAAAATGCACTCTTTGTATATAACATCACTGTAGATGCATGTGAAATTCTCTGTGGCAGTCCTGTGCATTTCTTAAAGAAAGGATTTTATTTTTTTTTTTATTTCAAAATGTTTGAGTCCAATGTTTTCAACCAACTAATAAAAACAAGCTGGTACTATGCTTTCAAAATGGCTGGCACGATTAAAAAATGTTTGTACAGAAATGGGAACATTTCTGCAAGTTTGTGGTATTCTTTTGGGGCTTCAGTAGGAGGAACTGGTATACAGAATCTGCTCTCTGATTGCTTTGAAGTAAAATAGCTCTTCTCTCCTAGTTCAAAGTAAGCCACAAACAGGCATCTTCTGAACGTAGTTACCCAAATTTCAGATGGTGCTACCCATCCACTGCTTGTCACCAGTCAGAAGCTGAATGTATCCCTCTCCTAAAACTCTGTTAGGAGAAGAAATATTGCATGTGTTTCTAATTCTCCTCATGCCAAGTCCACCTGATGACAATAATACCTGATTGCACTCAGGCGTTAAACTAGCACAGCTGAGTTGGTCTGAAACAAATAAAAGGGAACCTTGGGCAGGCTCTCTTTGTAGAGAAGAGTTGCTGGGGGTGAGCAGGTAATGTAGAAAATGCACATCAGTTGGTGCCTATGACTCTGAAGAGTGCTATAAAACTCAGGAAAGGTTTCCGTTATTTTTGTGTCAAAACTGCAGAGTGCTTCTGTTTTGTAAGGTAGCTGATGCTGTTAATTATTGTGTGCTGGCAGTTGTTAAGGCTTGACCTTTATAGTCAGGAGGTAAAATTGAAACAAACTGATGTTTTAGGTAAGTGCTTTCGGCTTCCTGGTTAGCACAATTTGAGTTTTTGTTGTATTTTTTCTTTCTTATTACTTGATGTGAGCATTGTTCTGATTAGCCTCAAGTCCAATCAGTATGTATTTTGCTGAAGACTATGTAAGAGTGCTGACAGTTCTCAGCTTGGCCATTTATATTGTGATCAAATGATTTGAAAAAGTTCTTTGACTCTGGAAGGCATTGTCTAAACAGAAGGAGAAGCTATAACTTTATTTTTTATTTCTTGTTACTTGTATTTGTTATGATGTTATATTACTTTGTCTTTCTATGCTTATATTTATTTTATTCCTTCAGTATGCTTCCTGAATAGACACTGAAATAGAACCACAGATTCATGCCTAGTCAACATGCCTGTTTTCAGATTATAAAGTACTAAATTTACTTTATTTATGACTGCACTTCTTAGGTGAGAGGCAAGTTTCATTCAAAGTGTACTTCTTGAAAGGGACACTCCAGTTGCTCAGCCAAAATCCATGAGTAGAGAGCTATCCTATCCAACAGATATGAAAAAATTACCCCAACCCTAAATCACACAGATAGCTTATAAAAACAACTTTAGAAATTGCAGGTTTAAAGTCTGCCTGGACTAAAATGTCTAAATGGTTTGAATAACTACTGGGGAGCAAAGAGATAATCTTTCACTCTTTGCATGTGTATTTTACAAGGTGAAACCTATTTTGAATCAGATTGGAAAGACTTTTCTCTTTCCACCGATTTGTGCCAGAATCCAATTATAGAACACATCACAATAAATAAAATTTATAAGAGGGGAATGAGGAATGGGAAGGCAATTTGTTGTTGCCAAATAAGACCCTTTAATAAAAAGTCTGGGTATTCTCTTAAAGTGACATTTCAAACGTTTTCTTCCCATTTAAAACCTAAGAACTGGTGTACTTCCAGCATCTTGGTGCATTCGAAAGTTAACTAAATGAATCATATTTTTTTACACTTCAACAGCTTCTTCTTCCTCTGAAAAAAGTATCTGAAGCATATAAGGAATGAAATCCTGACCACTTTGAAGTCACTTGGAAAATTCTTTTTGTCTTTTAGCGAAGCTAAAATTTCACCCCAAGTGACCCAAATCTTATGTTATTCTAAGTTGCATTTTAGAGACCAGTCTTTTTGTGAAGGAGGTTAAATTGCCATTTTACATCATACTGTTTTAAACTTTAAAATTAATTCCAACTGGCATCTTCCTTGAACTCAAAAAAGAGATTATTCTGTTCAGCTTTTCTACCTCCTGGTGGAGGCCTGAGAACCAATATGCAATATCAGCATGTTCACACTGAAAAACAGAAGGTCACATACGTGTTCATGCTTCTGTGGCTGTACAGTAAAGAATATATATATATATGCAGAAAGGCTTCCTGTGAAGAATTAAGAATATTAGCTGCATCAACAGAAAAACAGCAAGTCTGGCAGTCATGATTTCTGGAGAGTCATAGCGGCCATTTCACTGCCACAGCATGAGGGTTCCTCACCACTGATGACAAACCTATTGCAGAATAGGGATGGGGCACATTTAGAGTTTTACTTTGTGCATTTCCAGTGCTGATTCCTTTCCCTCCATTTATTTGCTACCTGTTCATTTATAGTCAAGGAAATACAGTGCTTGTTTTCTGATGGCAATCACCACAGCACTCAAGATTCCGGGGCTTGACACTAACTCTGCAGACATAATGAGCTCCGTGTTGGGAGGGACGCTTAGTGAAGCCACAGCTGTCAAAGTGGTAACTTTAGATACCTGCTATCAGTAGGACTTAAAAATCTCAGTGTTTTTTATGGAGCTTTTGTTGTGTTTTAGTTCTAAACCTTTTTCTCTATCTACCATAGCATATACTGTGGATATGGAAGTAGTACCTTGCCTTGGACAGATATAAGGGTATCCTGATATGTCAGTGTTACAAACAAGATTTTTTTAATTTTTTTGTTACTGTGGAAGTAACTTGTAACAATTCTGGAAATGTACAGGATAAAGTATTCCACTGAATATAGATATAAGAGAAAATATAGTAGACACTCCCAGAAAGAGGGTGAAAGTCTCAGGATATGTCTTGCCAAGAAATATTGTTAGTATTTTCAGAACTACAAGAAGGGTAGTGTGTTTTTCACTACAAATCCAGTCCAAATTTTTTTCAATAGAGAGACACTGTAGAGCATATCCAACAATATAGTCCATAAAAAAGTGTGGCTAGATTAAGTAAAACTGGTAGATAATAAATGATAGCTTGTAATCTATAGAACAAGTTAATATTTGAGTGTTTATATGGCATGGGAAATATGTAATCCCTGTGGAGGTGAACAGGTGTTTTCATGCCTGTACCTAGGTTATTGTACAAGGTAAGCTGCTTCATCAGAAGATGCCAGGCTCAGAACCATTTTATATTTTCCTTTGCTTCCTGTCCCTTCCTCGTTATTAGGAAGGAAGCAGATTATGTAATTAAATTGCAAATGTATATTTTTCCATCTTACATGTATGTTGACATGTATGACACTGCACGTACCCATGTGTGCAAAGTTTCTGTAACCGGATTAAGAAAAGAAAAAAATTTTTCTTTATACCATAAAAACAATGTATTGTAAAGTCAGTTTGAACCCACGATGAAAAAGTTTTTAATGTTCTAGGATCATATCTCAGGTAGGTCCAGTAGTGCCAGTGCCCTAGATGAAGAGATAAGATTCTGCTGTGTGAGTTGTAGGAAAAATTGGCTTTCTTGGAAGTTTTCTGGGACTTATGTTCTGTCTTTGATTTTTTGAGAAGTGTCATAGAATCATTCTATGGTTTTCTGATTCGATGACGCTTCTTGAAAATGTATTGCCTACTTCTGAGATGAACTAAACTTTAAAGTTTTCTTGCACTTGTGTTCTGTCACTGATTTTCAAGAAGCCTCTGTGCTTCTGAGAAAGCCATAAAATCATAGAATGATTCTATGATGCTTCTCAAAAATGTATTGCCTACTTTTGAGATGAGCAAAACTGGTCTGGAAGCCTCCAGAGACCAGGCTTTCTTGGAAGTTTTCTGGGACTTCTGTTCTGTCTCTGATGGAAATGCCATTCAGACAGTCTTTCCCACAGAATTTTAGTGCTGTGAGACTTGGCTTTGTCTAAAGAAGCCTCTTGTACATTAAAAAACTTAAATTACCAAGTCTCAGACAGGGGCCGATGTTGAGAGTCAGTGAAATTGGTTTCGTTTACATAGAGTTGTCTCGTTCACAGTAATACTTTTGAAATGTGTTTTCTTGAGGAGAACACTTATAAATCCAAAGCAACAAGCATTGTCTGGATGTAAATTAAGGGTTTTCAGTAGTTCCCTGGTTTATCTACTGTGTGCAGTTTGTGTTGCATTTCTACAATTTTTGAATTTCTTGGCAAGTGCCAGATTCTCCACGTAGAGCTCACTAATTTTGCCTTCCTCTGAAGAATTCTTGGATGTGTGCATCTGAACACCTCTTTTTCCCCTTCCTGTCTTTTAGGTTTCCTTTTTCCGTGGTTTGATATGATCTTATATTTTCATTGCCAAAAGACAATATTAAAAAGTAGGTATTTGTCCTGTACTTCTTGAATGAGTAATATAGTAGCTCGTAAGGGATTACTTGGTCATCAGCTTCAACTTCTCTGGTGGATGTTGAAGGCAGAAATTAATTTCATTTCTGATGATAAATTTTGTGGTGAATTTATTATTTTTAATATGAGTTATATTTAGTCTCATCAATATAGCTTTTGCTCGTCTTAGGGCAGCAATCAGACAAACCAATTGGAAATCTAAGATCCAGAACCTCTGGATGACTGGGATCGGGCTCTGCTGTTCAGACAGCCACATCATTTAGTGCTTTGCAAGAATTTCAGTGAAACCAGCTAGGTTTCTTGTCCCTCCTAGTTCCTAATTAAAGGGTCTTCCAAGATATAATCTTCCAATTTTTGACCTAAATTTATTTAGGGTTTCATAGAAACCTTCAGGTTTTCTTAAGAAATTTCTCTTGCGAAAACATTTTATTTAACCTAGGTAGTTTTTCTGCCTCACTCTTGTTTAGAAAGAGAGAAATAATTTCTCTTGCAGAGTTGATTTTGCTTGGTTAGCAAACTAGGTTGCCTTATACGTCTGTCTTACAGTAGATTAAATGGAATCTATCAGTTTTCTCTGTCTACTTCTGCCTGACTGATTCTTTCCTGACAATGAGGAATGAAAATTGTGCCCACGTGTTTCTATTTTAAACCAGGACAGTCAGAAAGGACCAAATTAAGAAAGATAGCAGTATTTAGTGATCATTTGACTACAAACCATCATTTTGAACCAAATCATAGACTCATAGAATAGCTTGGACTGGAAAGGACCTTTAAAGATCAGTGCAGAAAATACAGTGTTGAGATGCAGTGGCAGGTAGGAGCATTTCCCAAGGATGCAGGGAAGTTCTACTGACATTTCAGAAAGCTCTAGTGAAATCCTCTGTGTTCTGTTTCAGAATGTATGTTCTTGCTGTGCATATGACATTTAAGTCTTATTTGTTTGCCCCTCCATTTAAAGGTTATCTGTTCTCCTTCTGAGATTTTTGTCTGTGGTGACATCCTGAATGTCCTGATTTGTGTGATCAAGCAGTGTTTTTACAACATTTCAATGTAGGCAATGAACAAATAGAGGTGATGGTATTCTTGCCACCTAATTGATGAACCTGAGCTGGAAGGGTCATCTGCTACTATCTTTTCTAATCACTAGGGAGAGAGATCTTTTCATCTGCTGTAAATGCAAACCATCCTCCTCTCACATAGGCACCTAAATGTGATGATTTAAATACCCTCCTTTCTGCCTTCAGCCATCTTTATTAACATATTCCTGCTTTGTGTAAGAATTCATTTGTTCAGTGCCCAACTTGGTGAGAAAAGACTTTGCTAGGTGTGTCTACGAACTCCTAAAGTTCCCAATCCTCGCTCCAAAAGACTTAGAGCACTTAAGGAAGGGGGAAGAGGGATACAAAATGAGGCACACGTGATGTTACCTACTTATAGGTACTGTCAGTTTTAAAAGTGCCTCGATCTTGCTATGGTTAGGGAGATGACCTTTAAAGTCCTTGTGATTGTATAGATGAAATTAGGTGTGTGTGGCTATTAATAAATTATGTGTGTAGATGGATGTTTGACAGCTCTTAGCTTAGGAGAGTATTTCTTGTATACCATGATAGGACTGCACCTTGATCAGACACTGAGAGAGTTCCAGAGAGAGAAATCTGAATATAGAGAAATCAGAAATGATTGTTGCTTCAATTCCTAGTAAGCTCTTTTATATTTGGTTTTGGTTTTTGTTTTTTTTTTTTTTTTTTTTAAGAAACAAACTATGTATGAGTTAGAGGGTTTATTTGCAATAATTTGCATATGTCTGTGCTCCTCATGCAGCAATTTGATAATGTATGATTTTTCAAGCCTGCCTGTCATCTTAATGTTCTTAATTTATTGAGAAGTTGCTTTATGTCTTTAATAGTTGGACTCTCAACGAGGCACTTCTTCAAAATGTTAAATTTGCAAAAATATAGGTACTTCTATAACCACTTCTGTGCACACAGATTCACAGAATTACTGAGCCACGGAATGGTTGAGGTTGGAACTCTGGAGGTCATCTGGTTCAACCCACTGCTCATGCAGAGACACCTGGGGTTTGATGCTCAGGGCTATGTCCAGGCAGTCACAGACTGTCTGCTAGGTGTATTTTCTGATCATCATTAGCATTTATATTTCAAACTGTGTATTTGTTGTGAATAGTGCTTGGAACTTTAAACAGTAGCTAATTACCGCATAACTTTTGTATTTTGAATCTGTGTCTAGAAAGAACCACATAACCCCACTTGGGAACATTAACAATATCTTATTCTCACTTATTTAATAAATTTTAATTTATTGGATCTTGAACAAATGTGTTTGAAGTATTCAGCTCTTGAATGCAAGCTGAAAGAAGCAGAAAAAATAGCTGTAAATATTTATTAGGTAAATGATTCCTTCTCTTTGCTGGCATTAGTGATAGTTTCTGTAAGAAACTGTAAGTTGCTTCAGGAATCATCCTGCAGTTGGAAACATTTCAGTTCCAGGGCATCTTTTTGCCCTCACAGAACTATTAACAGCTGCTTCATGTAATTCTCTGAAAAAGTGGACACACCGAAGAAATCAAAGTATGGGTGTGTTGTGCATAGCAGTAATAATGAGGTTAAAAGAGTTATTGTGAATTTTGTTATTGATTCCCACTGTGGCTTGTTTTTCCAGAGAAAAATTTGCAAACACAGAACAAAAATTTTTGTGAGCTCTAATTGGCATACGTCCTCATGGCTGTTTCATGGTAACATGAACAGAGCTTGCCAGTAAAAAGACTTGTCTTTCTCTGTGCTCCCTGCTTTGTTCACAGTTTACATATTCTTAAGTGTCCTTGGAGGAGAGTTGTACTTTAGATGTATCTCTCCAAGATGGTCCCAGTTATTCTAGTTCATCCACAGTAGCTTTAAACACTAAAAATTCTGTTGGAGTCTTCAATATAAGCATACCAAAGAGAATGTGTGAAACCCCACACCTGCTGGCTATGTATTATTGCTTTCCCTATATATAAAAAGTTAGTTGGAAGCTAGTCCAGCACCCTAATTCAAATCCTTCCAAAATTAAATGGATTCTAGTCCCTGATATAAGCTTTAGAGGATACTGTATCATTTTCTACCTTCAGTAGCAGTCTTTGGACTTCCATTGTATTTATAAGGTGACTTATGTGCTATATTAAAATGCTGCTATAAATCATTGCTTTCTCAGTTTCCTTCCTGATTGAATAAATCTAATGTTAGGAAAGCTCATAACTGTATGAGGTAGGGCAAATATGAATATCTATGTGTGTGTCTTTGTGACTAAAGAGTGGAAACTGAAGTATATTTGAAATAGAGCATTAATAGTTTTAAATGCAAACCATATATGAGATTCTGCTTGCAGTCTCACTGGTACAGACTGTGTGAGTAGCACTAGTTCTGAATTTACAGTGATATCAAATAGATTAATTGAAGCTGAAATGAACTAGGTCAGAATTTCAGAGATGATCAGTTAAAATCGAACTTGAAACTTAATATTAGGTATCATGATTAAATTACTTAATACCAGATGGGATGAACTTCTCATGATTATACTGGAGGTGAAAATTATCTATGCTCAACATCTCTAGAACTTAGGATATGCTATTGTGATTCTTAGACTGGCTTGTAGAACGTAACATTAGTTAAAATAACTCTGGAAACTTAGCTCAGTGCAAAATATGACTGTTGACCAATAGGATGAACTCAAGGGCTGCAAGTACATTTGATTTATTAATTAGAAATACACCAGGGTTCCTATAGTGGTTCTACCAAAGTAATGTTATCTTTACTTAATTTCTTTTATTCTGTATTAGTACAGCAGGTAGTAGAATGGGGCTATTTCTGTAATAAAAACTCTGGGGTAGTACAGTAATACAATTGCCTGCATCAGGTGCTGCCAAGACCTTGTTTAGTTTAGCTACAGATCCTCTAGATTGTAAAGACAGGTATACATGGAGCATATGTTTATTTTCTTAGGAGGTGTAGAGGCTTGGCATGTTGAATATAATTAGTCTGTTAAGTTGTGTTACAAACATTCTGTGTGTGCTCTTCTGAAATTCCCACCTCCTACATCCTCTTCTCCAGACAGTGTTGCTTTTGCTTTCCTCGGTGTAAAGCACATCACACTGCTCACTTTCATTTGTATAGCAGAAATTCCACTTTTTAAAATCACCTATTTGTGTCACTAACATTATCTGCCAGTTCTAATACTGAGACTGCAAGGCAAAGACTGTGTATGGTGAGCATGCAGAGTTATATAAATGTGTTTATTACAAATGGGAAGGTTTTAACTCTTCCTGTGGTGGTTTGGATGGGGTTTTTTGTTTGTTCTTGGTATCCAGGGTTGCTCTAGCTTTTGTTTTTCTTACCATTCCACAGTGATCAGGCTACACCAAAACCCACTGGGAAATGTGTGCATTTCTGTGAATACTTCACAGTACCTTTGGTTAGAAAGAAATGGGTCACTGGGGTTTAAAAGATGTCAAGGTTGAGTCAGCTTTGGCCAGATGTTTTTGCCCTGGAAGTTGAGCAAGAACAGTCATCTTATGAATTTTTATTACCTCTCTGTGTCAGCCAGATGAAAAGTACTATGAGAGTAACCTCTCTCACGATCTTTGTCTCACACATTTTTTTTTCTTGTGTTTTACTTCAACTTTTGCATATTCCTTAAAGGGGAAGGCTTGGAATGAACAATATATTATTTTGGAACGTGTGTAATGAATGCCTTTGGCTTTAATTCTCTAGGAGCACTTGTATGAAGTAACTTTCCCACTTATGAAATTCTTTCCTGCCCTCACAATGTGGATGTGAGTCAAAATTCAATGCAGGTATCTGAATTCCAGTGGGATGTGGGTATCTCACCTGCTTGTCTTTCTGAAAGCTGAACTCAAATTTTCCCTGCTGAAGGTCCTTTTTTTTAAAAATTGATTTTACTGTGCAGTACTATATTGTTACTCACTGTATTGAGAAAATAGTGTCAGCTTGTACTGTGCATTATCCCAGTTACAAAGAGTGGAAAGCTAGTTTGAAGTTTGTAGCATCAGTACATAGAAGAGGCAAAATAGGTAAAAAGAGATAAAGAGCCCAAAAGAACAATAAAATGCTATTGGTTAACGTGATATTCAGAGCATTTTATTAGCAGCATAGCCCAAGAGAGCCTTGGAGAGGTTTGTGAGATCACTTTGGATGGTGTTGGGGAGCACTACCCACACGTGAATGGCAGCAGGACAAGAAGCCAAGTGATGATTTTTTTCAAATATAAGAGGTATCAGAATATATCTGTGATTGATCAGAATTGTAAGCTGACATTTGGGTAATGAATGGGGATAATCAGTGTGGAACAGGTCACTGAAGGAGGGTCATAAAAAGTGAAGGATCTGATTGTTGGTGAAGATTAAGGACAGTACTGATTCTAAAATGTGCCCCAAGGATCACTAGGGGTTTCAATGACTGCAGATTCAGTGGTGATTCAGAGGCAGGAGCAAGATATGGGATATATTGAAGAAGGACAGCTTTAAAACAACAGCTTTAGGTAGTGAGACTAGTGGTAAAATAGGGAAGGGATATATATAGACATACTTGAAAGGTGTATAAAGATGGGTGTTTTGTGTTTGATTTTGAGCCAGTTAGATGCCAAGGAACATTTTTATTGTGAAGGATAGAGCTGGAGAACACTAGAGAAATTGAAGAGGAATAACTTCTATAAAACTTCAACTTAGAAAAGTAATTTTTCTACCAAAGCTACAGAATACAGCTTTAAAAAATGTTCTCATAAACATTGGTTCTTCCTGAAATCTTTGAAATCACATATTTTTCAAGTATTTGGGGTTTTTTAATTTGTATTTTCCCAGTGAATAAAATTCCCTTACTGCACTGATATCAGCTATGTTAACACTTCTCCAGACTCTTTAAATTCACACTGTCTGGATGAAAGTATCATTCATAACTGCTTTCAGTTCAGAAAGTGTTCACTGAATTCTCAACTCATAAAGGAGTGATGTCAGACTTCTTGTCAACTACTCGTTCATCCTGGTTGTTAAAAGTTTATTTGAATGCTGAGTCAAACGCTTTTTTTTTTTTTAACTTCCTATTGCTCATGGTAACTTTAGGTCTGCACTTTTTATGATGAAACATGAATTATGTTTCCCAACTTTCAGATGACGCTTATCCTCTTGTTTCTCTTGTTTATAGTAAGTCTAAACTAATGTTATAAAACTACTGTTGGGCAATAATATAAAGAAATTATTGAGAAATGTCCAAATCTATAAACTAAAAATCCTGTCATTAACTGATGTTCTGTAACTGAAGTTCTCGTTCTCTGTCTTTTTCTCTCTCCTACTTCTTATTTTTTAAAAGGAACTTCATATTGAGAATCTATTTATGAACAGTAACTAACTTCTTACTAAATAACTAGATTCAGATGTGTTTTCCTCTTCCATGCAACTGCTTGTGAATTTAATGAAGAAACGGAACACCAGTGCAAATTAAATCACAGGTTTTCAGTAGCATTTGCCAACTGTCATTTGTACTTGTACTGTGTTAAATACACACAATGTTCTCTAAAGAGTTGGGTTCAAACCTTTGTTGAAATAAGAACACTGAAGAGTCATTAGCAATTCTGGCTGAAAAGGCAAGCAGGGATATTGTGCCTGCTGTTGCTCCTTATTAAATGCCATTTTAAAAGAGGTGCCACGTGGGCAGGGTGATACATCTGTGTTTATGCAGAAGGCCAGAAGGGTGAATTTTCCTTTAGAGATGCTCACATAGTAGTTTTTGCTGCAATAGTGTGCTGTGCTTAGCCATTAGTGAGTCATGCTGAAGTTGCTACTCATGTACAGAAGTTATTTGGCTGATTAGTAAACAGATAGGTCATGGGAGTCATCAGACTAATCTGTGCCTACCCTTGTGTGTAGATGGTACAGAACACAGAAAGCACAGGGAAGAGGAGAACCCATGTTCTCTCTTCGTTCTCCACAAATACATTTGAACAAATAAAAACATATCAAGGTTTGTTACTGCTCTTGAGAAGGGGTTTCTTTCGATGCCTTAGGGAAATGGTGGTATTCTGGGGTGGTAGGAAGACCAGACTATTATTGATTCTGTGCTGTCCTTATAACTAAAAATAGACTAGGCCTCAGTCTCTGTGGATGCATTTGGGAGTTTGGAATAAAAGGGTAGGATGAAGGCTGCGCTGTGGTTTCTTGTTCAAAAACCCAGTGCATAATCTGAGCATGTGTGGAACTGAACCATGGCAGTGGTCCAGGATATGGGCTTTTAAGCACACTGATTTCAGTTTTATAAACTTGTAAGAGCGGTGCTTGCTGCTGTGGCTTGTTGTCAGATCACTTCCTTGTGCTGTTGCCATGGTATTCATCTGGAAGCAAAATCACGTGTACAGGCTAGAACTAGGAGAAACCCCCAAATTCCCTTGCCAGGGAAGGAAGAGAAGCAGTAACCAAGTGGTCTGTTGGATTTGTGCTTCTGCATTGCCATAAGGCATGGGAAGGACAATGGATTATCTTGGGATGATGGTGAGGGGGGAGAAACACTTGATATTTCTCATGTCCCTGTTGGATGCACTATGTAGACTCCTGTCCACATCTGCTACCAAGTTTGGTTCAATTCAGAGTGAATGTGATTATGAACCTGTATTAGTATTAATGACTGGGAAATAAGGCCCCAGAATGAAACAAAGTCACAAAGCTAATGCAGCTGCACCTGAAGTCCATTGAAACCTCCCATCTTAGTCTTTCTCCCTTCCTTCAGCCATCTCTGATTTCCTAGAAGCTGGTCCATATGTGTGCAGATCACTTAAGCCTTTCCAAAAATTCTAAATGAAGGAGCACGTTCATGAATTGTCATCTACAATTCATCATGTAGTGCTGGCAGGTCCTGGGAGAGCTGTGTGCTGCTGCTTACAATGTGGAGAAAGGGTGGTGGTTCGTTTTTAGATCAGGCAAGCTGAAGGAGTTTTTCTTCTTCTTTCACTGACAGCAGAAACCCAAGAAAATGAAAAGCAAAATATGCACAGAACTGACTTTCTCATGTTTTCAGCCAAATCACTTTAAGAACATTAGACAGCTTAGGACAAAGTAGATGAAGTGTCTGACCACATTATACAGTCAAGACTGAGAAGTATCACATACTTTGCAGCAATGCAGAAGCAGGGAAATCATCCAGCAGAGTGGAAGAAAGTGATTTCAGCCTGCCTCTTCTCGCACTTTTGCCTTGTTATTTGGGTCTTCCCACATGTACATCCTGCTGAAATACATTACACCCTTCAGCCATGAGGATGGAACTGTCTTGTGTGGTCAGTGCTGGACAGTTTGTCCTGTGTGTGAGCCAAGAAGTGCATGCTTGACGTGTGTTTTATCCATTATAGGCCCATGACCTCGTGGAATTTTTTTTTTTTTTAAGCTGTACTGTCCGCTTCTGTTTTGCCCTTCGGAATTCTGACTTGTCTTAAGTTCAGATTGCAATAGTTTGGGTTGGTTTTTTTTAATGGGTTTGTCATGATTTTGTATCAGGAAAGTTTTCAAAAGGTCTGAAGAATTACATAAGCTATAATTCATTTTTTGTACATTGCCACTTGTGGTTGTTTTGTTTTAGAAGAATATGGCTTTTAAGTTGACTTTCTTTTTTTAATTATCTTTCTCTTATTTTTTGAGTGATAAAAACAGGATGGCAAATTTCGTTCCCCTGCATTCGCAATTCTCAGAAGTCAGTCATGTACTACAAATGTAACTTAATGAGAATTTGGCCTAAATTGTGTAAAGCCCCAGGGAAATCCTATAGCTGTGTGGGAAACATCTTACTTTTCTTGTGTTTTCCCATTCACTGCTCCTCCTCTTTCCTGTTTGGCTTCTGGGATTCTCCCCAAAGAAACCCACCATGTGTCTCTCTCCTAATAAAAGTATACAGAGCATAAATGCAATGAGGATTTTGTGCCTCTTGAAAGAGCAAATGGGTGTAAGTTCAAATTATTTCCGGTTCATGTCCTGGTATTTGCTGAGTTGCCTGTTTTTATGACAATAAAGGACAAGTCATTCAAACAGATTATGATTTTTGCCTCTATAATTTTCAGTTGGTTAAAAGATCAAAAATAAGATGGTGCGGGTTTCGAAATAAACCAAAAAATGAAATACTAGATTTGTTCTTTCAGTCATCTGGGAAGACATTGTAAGTGGTGAATTTTCCCAGAGAATGTCAGTGTTATAGCTCAAATTAATGCTTTGCTCTCTGCTCTTACTTGGACATGCTGTACTTCATGTTATTAAACTGTTTCAGCTTGTGATCAAAGTTCATGCTACCACAAATCACCAGCTGGCTGCCTGAAATGATATGTACAGTGGCTGTGGGATCCACAGGCTGCAGCCCACATACATTTCCTACAGACTTTGGAAATTCCTCTCTATCACTGTTCTGGAAATACAGAGGACGTAGCAAAGAGAGTCACATTACCCGTTTCTAACAAACACTAAAAAAGATAGATGTGTTCTATAATCATCTGAGACTGGACACTAAAAATGAAGTGAGCTTTATAGGGCATAGTTACCTTCAGATCTGCTGGGTTCTCCCTGTGTTTTGCTCCTGTGCTCCACTTTTCAGTTTGTGCTGTTAAGGCATTTAGTGCACTGGCTGGAAGATAAGTGAAAACACATGGAAAGTAACTTCAGATCCTACCATTCAAATGACCAGGGTCTGATGCATGTCTCCCACATGGTGGTGTTTCTGATCCTACTACAATAAAGTAGTTTAAGAAACTGCCTTTCTTTTTTTTTCTTTAATTTGGGGACTTTGTGATCTTCTTTACTTACAGAGATACTGAATTCTCATTCCCATGTTGATTTTTCTTTTTTCTATATTTTCAATCAGCAATTTCTTTCCCTTCTCTGCTATATCCACTCTGATCAAATTACCATATGTATAAAATTCAGCTGCAAGATTTCTGACTTGCCCTGGGTCCTGGGAACATACCACCCTCATTTTGATCTCTCTAAATTAGCTTCCTGTACAATTTCCTGTCAAACATGAGTTTCATGAGATTTGTCCTTGAATGTGTGTGATCATCCCTTCTCACTGTAATGAAATTCTGGCTGCCTAACTAGCTGGAACATTTTCACCAAGCCTGTTTTTATGAAAGCAAATACTAATGAGATTTATTTTTATTTTTTGAAGTAGAAACTCTTGGAAATGGATCTGCAGAGATAATTCAGGTTAACGCTCAAGTGAGAATTTTAAGCAGGAGTATCTGATAGTCATGTGCTTCTGTGAAGAATCTATCCCCCTGCATGTTCTAAATTACTTTTTACATTATTTATTATGATCTTAACATCACAAATTGTCTTATATCTTGATAAAATAAAATGGAGGAAGAAAGCATTGTCTGCTAGCTAACACTATTGCAGGAATTGTTTTTATTGGAACTTGATGTGTAACTAAGATGACATTAATAAGCATTCTCAAATGCAAATGTTATTTCCTGAGGGATAAATCCCAACAATGTTTTGTGTCTCACTGAGTCAGCTTCTGCTGCAGGATGCGTGTATCTCATCTGGAAAATCAGATAAATGTGATTTTCTGTGGGTCTAAAATCAGTAGCTGCTTTTAAAACTTTTTCTGAGTTTTATTCTTTACTACTTTCTTTTGGGTATTATGAGCTTTAATTCTGTGTGTGGAGCAGGGTTAAAAGTGTACACACAAAACTTGTAAAAATCTAGTTCCTCACTTCCCAATTTGTTTCTCAACTGAATTATCTAAGGAGTGTGTTCTCAAAGACTTGCAGGGCATGAGGCTAATTATAGCTCTGCTTTTGGCATGGGATGCTTTTTCTGTTGACTGCCAGACACAAGCAAGAAGTAAAAAAAGTTCAAAGAAACATCTCTAGCTAAACCTGGAATCAGAATACGTGATTGTTAGTTTGCTGAAAACACTGATTAGGGAAAGAAGCAAATAATTGGTTTGCTTTCTTTCAATATTTGTAGGATAGGATTCGAAACCTCAAAAGAAAAAATTCTTAGCACTGCAATTTTCATGAAGTTATCTAATGTTAAGAAATAATGATTGCTGCTCAGTGTTTTCAGGATGAATTTTGCTCTGACTTCATTTGTTAAAATGCAAGAATACTTTGCACCCACAGCTGGGAAACCTCAGAACAAACATGATTTAAAGGAACAGCTCCTAATAGCAGAGGACTTCTTTTTGTAATTCAGTTATTGATGTTGCATGTTTACATGTACTGAAAGCAAGGTCACCCAATTTGCCACTTTTTTTTTTTTAGCATACTGGATTGAAACTTTAGTGGAGTGATAGGATGTGAATGATTGAATGAGTCTGATCTTATCCTTCAATACATTCTTGCTACAGAGGTGAAAACATTCTTTGTTTTCATAGCTTCTTGTTTGTGACCGTTCCTTTTGATTATTATTCTTCCCCTGATGACATAATTTATGACAAAAATAAGTTTGTGAACTTCTTTGTAGGTGTTAGGAATAAAAGCACAAAAGAATTATGATGTGCCCTCTAGTGCTTTTGGTATACACTTAAAGATCAGGAGCAGCTCTTTTCTGCTCTCTAGAACAGCAGCCAGTATATGGGGTCTTGATCTTGCAAACTTGAGCTTTAGAGACAGCAAGAGTCATGAGGGAACGGGTTAGGAGGGAGATAAGAATTGTCATTCAAGTCTGTGTTCACATACCTAGTGGCTGATAAAGGATGCTGACTTCTGAATTTGGGTGTAACTTGGCCTGATTATGTTGAAGTATGGATCTGCTGGGATCTGTGGGACAAAGCGTTTTTTCCTGGGATTGAACCCTAGCACTAGATATATAGGTCCCTGATAGTTTAACTCAACCTGAATTTTAAAACAGAGCTCCTTCCAGCCCCTTGTGGGGAAATAGCCATGAAATGGCTGCAAAACCTGTGGAGGTGCTGCCTTCACCTACCCTGACAGATCTTTTTGATCTTACCAGCCAGTCCCTAATGATTTGCCATCAATACTCAGTCTAAGCCCAAACAAGTGTGCAGCCCTATATTTCAGGCATGCAGTCAACAACTGCTGCTGAATAGGAAATAATTTGAAGTCTTGGTCTTATGCTACTACTCCTCCACTCCTTCCTTTGCCAAAATCTAACCAGTCCTTGCAGCCCATACTAGCCTGAATCCTAAGCCCCCAATTTAACATGCCACCCTGCCCCTGACTCCATGAACAAGAAGTCAGAGGAGCTGTTGCTAACTCTCCTACATCCAGTTTAGCAGCTCTGAGGAAGTGCTCTTGTAGCAGCAGAGTGGCAGGAAAGCTAAGGGTGAGTGAATGTTTCCTGGCCTTGTCAAATCTGTGTGAGATTTGGGTTTCACCTAGAAGTGGTTGGAGATTATTTCAACCTTCTTTCCTTTAACAGTACAGTCTGCCAGGTGCCTTGGTTGGCTGCATGGGACCTTTTTTAATTTCAGGTTGTGAGAGGGCCATTCAGCCATGGATTGTGAAGGGAAAGAGGATGGCATAGGTAGGTTGTAAAGTCTGGTATGCAGACTGGTTGGGAATAATGGTGTACAAGGTATGTGTGGGGTCATAAACAGGTTTTTCATGTGAATTCTTGACCACGTAGGGGAAGGATACTACACTTTATGTAAGAAGTAAGGTAAAGAAGAGCTAAAAATGGAATTAAGACTTTTTTTTTAAATGAAAAGTCATCTTTAGAGAGGTTTTTTCATGCATCTGGGTAGGGCTGCTTGTCTGGATAGGGCTACTAGTCAAGAAGTGCAGTTGAAGGAAATAAGTACTTTCTGATAATTTTGTTGAACTGTTCTGGGAGGTCCTCCAGGCTGCCTGGGGGACTTGGCTGGGGGTTTTGATTTACTGGTTGGAAGGAGGAGGAAAGTATTTGGATTCTCAGAATGGGTGGCAGACAAAGTAAATGGCTGATGCTGAGAAAGCTTTTTGTAACCTGAAAGGAGAAGCTTGATTTTTATGGCTGATTAGAAAAGGGATATATGTAAGGTACAGGAATTAGAAGTTCTGCCTGGCTGTGAACTGTGATCCATAAGAACTGAGTAGTGGGGTCACTTCATTTGATGCCTCCAATGTAAGTAGCCACAGGCCTTACTAGTGTCTTAGAGTAGTGGTATGTGATAGCTGCTAAACAGGTTTTCCTCTGTTGTAGTTTGCTGTGAATAAGACTTTTTATATAATCAAAGGGCTTAAAAGAATTTTGTCTTCACTGCAGATTCTGTTAGGGCAGTTTAACTATTGACACCTTGATAGAGAGTAGAGGAAAGGAAGGGTTGTGTACTAGGTTCAGTCAGTCATAGCTATCCCAAAGAACAGACACATTAACTGGCTGCCCAAGGCAGCAGTTCTAGGAACTAGCAAATGGTTGACCTTACTTATGTGTAAGGAAACAAGATTTGTCAGACTGAAAAACTAACCTCTACTTCTTACCCTTGCCATTGCTGCTGACAGAAAGTGTATGTGTTACAGCTGTGCAGATAACCTCTCCTCAAAGAAATAATCACAGTTCCTGTGTTCTCTCCTATCCATGGCTTTTTCAGGAACAGAAAGCCTTGCAATGTGAGATTTTCCTCATACCATCATCAGACCCTGGCCCCTTCCACCTCCCCGTGTCTCAGCAATAAACTGAATTTTACCTTTTGTAGTAGGGAAGACATAGGAGCAGCATCAGAGAGAGAAGGTTTCAGTTGGTGTCAAGAACAGAAAAGCAGACAGATGGGGAAAGTATAAGGAATATAGTGAACACAAAATAATTTCCAACTGTATTTAATTGGCTGAAGGCAGATGGCAGGAACAGTGCCCAGTTAGATGTGGAAAATACATATATCAATGTGCATTTTGAGAGAGAGCAGTTACAGCTTTACCCTCTTATCTTTTGTCTCTGAAGTATCCCTTTGTCCCACTCTATATTTAGCAGATGCAATGTGGCAAGTGTTAGAAGAGGAGCTGTTAGTTATCGAGTACTCCCAGAACATGCTTCAGCCCTCTTATGTGTCCAAGTACCTGGAAGTGTATCACAGAGAACTCTTCCCTCTTGTTCCTACCTTCACTTAGAACAGAAATTTTCCTCAGAGATATTATCATTCATTTCTGAGTTACAAATAATGATCTCTGATTAAAAAAAAAAAGACTCATTATAGCTGCAATATGACATTCTTGCATTCTGAGTAGCATATGACAGTATTATCTGGTAATTCTGGGTTAGATATTGGATGTTTAATGACTACTGTTTCAGAGTTTCTGAACAAAATGAATATACTTCTGTGATGTAAATTTTTTCTAATTTGCCTGTGTATAGCCCAGGATTTGTTTCTTATTTACCTCCACTTTACTGATTGCATGTATGTGTCAGGAACAACACACAGAGCACAGCAATCCAAAAGATCAGTTTTCAGTTTGGATTCTTATTTGATTCAACACTATTACTGTAGTTCTTATACTTTTATGTCACTTCTGCAGTTGTAGGTGTCTGTTATCATAAGTTTTATTCTTGATTAATGTTAATTTAAGCAGAATAATAATAGAGGTCACAAGTTGAACTAAACAGTCTAGCTGTACTCTACAAGTTTACAAGTTTACTTTTTGGTTCAGTCATTAGGGAGCTTTTACAAAGATAATTTTTTTTTTTTGTCAGTTCTTGCTGATTCTCTAGTTTTAATTGTCATTCAGGAATATAGTTTTCATGCAAGTGTCCCCTGACTACTCTTTTTATTGTTGACTGCTGATCTCTGAACACATCTGCTAGCCAGTGATTTCTGACATGGGGCAGAGATTCCAGATTTTACACTTTTTGATGCCTGAAAGTGCTACTCAAATCTGGAAGCTGTTCTAGATAGTGGTGACTCTGGATATGTACCTAATTAAGATTACTAGCAAACCACAGAGGCTTAGTAATGCTTAGATCTCTTGTGTGACAAAGCTTTCTGTAGTTTGACCTCAATTGAACTATCTAAATTCTGCTAAAACTGCTCCTTAGATACCTGCATCTTCTCTTTGGTCCTTTAACCAATTTTTATCTCATTTCGTCAATGAAAGTAGTAATATTTTTCTTTATAGGGGATAACTTTTGTTTGTTTAATCTGCAGATAATCTGGTAAAACAGGTCATAGGAATACTTTGACAGCTAATAGGGGCAGTAATGTGATTTCACACAAGAACAGACAAGACTAGAGAGGTGAAGCATCTGGATATAAATTGTACAGAATATTTTTGTGATACTGAAAGGAGTACTTGCACACCTTTTTATTATTTTCAAGTTGTAAAAAGAAAAATCCTGTTTCTTTTTTTTTTTTGACTATTGCATCATTTAACTTAGGAAATTGGTTCAAGTACACTAAAGTTGGCTATCAGCCCAAACATTCCAGGAAATAATTATCACTTGCAGAACAATGTCACATCCCAAGTGTATCCTACTCAGGAAACAATAGGAGGTAGCTCAAATGAATTGGTGTTTCATTTGAAGAAAGAAGCAAATTATTCATAGCAAACATGGTCAGTCTAATTACTTTTTTACAGTCAATCATTTGGAATGCATTTTAGAAGGAAAGGGCAGATAGCAACTGTAGTGAGGTTGTTGACATAGAAAATCAAATGCTAATGTGTTAAGCAAGTGATGGCGTTATTTACTAAATTAACATCACTACATGGTGCTCTTTTATAGTTTGTTCTGTTGTCTTTTTCTTTTTCCCTCTGCTTCAGAAAGGAACTAAAACACAGTTTGTTTTCTTTTTTTTGTTTGTTTCTTTTGAATTTAAGACTGTAGTTATTAGCAAATAAGAGATCTTGTTCTGATGTAGTAAATGACTCTACAATGAGCAAGGAAAGCAAAAAGCTGTTCTGAGAACTGGAAGATAAAATACATATGAGCTCATGATGGATACCCTTAATCTCAGGAGATGCTCTGTGCTTTAGTGGGAATCCAAGACCTCTTTCCTAATGGTTGGCCAAGTGCCCGGTAGGAAAATCAACTTTTTAACTGTTAGATGCTGTATTTACTTGTAAGCCATCAAAATATTTAACTTTAAAGTTAGATTAGAGGTCCCTTCCAACTGAGCTGATTCTATGATTAAGAGAATATCTGCTCCAAATAGTCCTGAAGGTAGAGGCTTCATAGTTTTTTAAGATGAATCATGGTCAACTATTATTTTTCCACACTGTCGTTGTAATGAAGGCTTCTTGGAGAAGAGGAGAAAGGGGAAGAATGTTTTGTGAGGAAAACATAGCTGTCAGAAAATGCAGAGAAACCCTGAAAGTTCCTACTGAAAATTAGCCAGCTAAGCAAAATTATCTGTCTATAAGACTGTTGGATTTCAAAAATTATAAAAGATATTGTCCTTCTTCTAAAGTTTATTTTGTCACTTTGTTCCTTTGGAATAGTCAGCACCAGCTTGCAAAACTCCAGCTTTAATTGTTGCTCAAGAAAAGTAGAGCCAATGGCTCTAATGAGTTGCTTCAGTGACCCTTCACTAATGTGGTCTGATTTGATCTCAAAGATCAAAAAGTTTCATTGCTTCCAGAAGACTGAAAACCATGTGCTCATACAGAGGCAGCCCTCCATGCAGCTTCCAGCAAGCTCATTTGACTTTAGCCTCAGGTTTGCCACTTCAGAGTCCTCGTTCCTTGACATCCTGGCGACATGTTGCTCTGGCCAAACTCCAACTCCCTTCTTGGATGACTTTCCTAACAGCAGCTGCTTAGACCAAGCCACACCTGCCAACCATTTTCCTTGGTTCTCGTTCAGCCCATCTAGTCTCTTTTCTCAGTTTTGCTTTCAACCCTTTCCTTACATTTCATTTAAGTAAACCCAGTTTTATAACTGAAAAGGAACAGTTAAATTCAGTCCTGTTATCTTTTGCTGTGCATGTTTGCAGTTAAGCCTGGAAAAGATAATTTTCTAAAGTGACACTGCAGCAAATCCCAAACTGCTGTGCTTAGTGACTATTATCACTTGTTTAATCTTTGTCTGTTTTTAAATGGTAAAGCCATCTGAGACTCTGATTTATGAGCATGTTTTGATACAAAAAGATTCCCTTCCCCCTTGCCTCCAGAAAGCACTTTCTCCTCTAATACAGTACAAAGCAGGTAGACAAAAACCTTGACTTAAGCATTAGCATACTTGTATTTGTGCTGTCAGTCAGTTTGAATACCTACCTATCTTAACCTGCTGAAAGAATGAATTTATGAACGTGAAACCTTGAAACTTCCCACTGAAATAATTCATTTTAAAACAACAGCCAGTTTATCTCTAGATTTATGCAAATACAGAGGGAAAGAGAAGAGATGGCAGAAGCATTTTGCATTGACCAGAGGGTGCCCTGCAGAACAGAACAGGCTGTCCTGTAACACAGTTCTCCAAGTACTGCTCAGATTTTTTGGTTCCACGTTGTTCCCAACTCAGTTTGGGCTGTTGTTTGCATCTAAATCTAATCCTGTCCTTTCAATTCCCCTAAGTTTTGAAATAAGGGTGAATTTTTGGCAAGAACCACTCTTGGCAATTTAACAACAACCGGACAGTAGCATATAGTCACTGTATCAGCTGGGTTATGCAAAAAGGCACGGTCAGATCTGCTCTGAGAATTTTCAGATGCATCCTTAAAAACCTATTTTTCAACCTTTACTTAAGCATAGTCAAGTGCTGGCCATTGCAGCTACATTATGGTTCACATACCTATAACTTATGAAAGGATTTGGTAAAGCCATAAGTTGACATTCTTCTGAAATCAATGGGGAAAGGGGGGAGATTTTCTGTTTACTCTTCTCCTTGTCTGATGCAAAAATTTAGTCCAGCTGCCAATACTGAGGCCTGGCCACATCTGCTAAAAGATAGAGATCACTTTTCAGAAGGGAAAATTTCCCAGTATCCAGAAGGTTAAAGCTCCTCTTCTGTCCTGTGTTTGTAAGGAGTTTGTTTATGTTCTGGTGCTTTTCACCTTGCTGAGTGCTTCAGGTTACTAGAAACTAATTCCATGTTGAAATACAGTGTGTCTTTTAGAAAACTACCTATGTTTGACTGGGGGGGGGGGAAGGTAGGTTATTCCAACAGGACCCTATCCCAAGTGTTTGAGAAACAAACAAACAAAGCATGCCTTATTTTTGCCTTGGGATCATCTGTTTTGAGTCCTATTCATAGTATCTCCCAATAGTTTTGAGGTTGAAATACCTTATGTACTGTTTCTGTTTCCTGGCCTGTACTCACAGGATGGACTAAGTTGCTCCTTCAACTAGTTTTGGTTAGACTAAACAGGTTGCACTCCGAGGATTTAACATGATTGCCCCTAGTTCTTCTGATCATCAGTTACTTCTATTTCCTTCTTCAAAACTTTCTTTTTGTTGTCAGGACCCTCCTTAAAGCCTGGACGTCAGACCCGGACATGGTCTTCTGTAAGCATAATACCTCTGCTAAATACTGGGCTATAATAGTTTCCATTGATTACATTTGTCATTGTAGATCCCACCAGCACACCAGGCACTTCATGGCTAGCTAATTACCCTCTAAAATTTCTAGTCCTATCTGCTGTTATGGTCTTCCAAGACAACATTTCTTTTGGGTATCTGTGCTTTTTTTTTTTCTCCTTAAAAATCTGACTTAACATATGACTTAAAAAAACCCGCGTGCTGCTTGCTTTGTACTGAGCAGTCATAAGAAATCCAAATCAAACTGTCCTTTTTACCAATCCCCCACTCTTCCTATAATCATCAAACTCAATAATCATTTTATGTATCCTCGATCAGCAAAAGGATTGATAGATTAATAGCATAGCATCAAGCAATGGTTATGTGATTTTGTATGTGCTGGGGAACACAGAAAGGATGGGTAAATGTGCAGGTTCTGGCCACATCTACCATTTCTTCCTTCACACTAGTTTATAGAAAGCTGCTGTAGAGGCTGGGGACTCTGAAACACTCAGGGTCAGTTCCAAATGTGGTGAAAGAATAGGACTGCACAATGAATTTTGAACTACACTGGCCTCATGGTTGTGTACAGCCTAGCTGATTCCCTGGAAATGTTCCTGTTTAGTTAGGAATTCTATTTTGACAGCAACCTCTAGTAACTTTGATCCATTTAAATGTGTGCCATATTGGTTTTAGGTTGTTCTGTTTTCTAAATACAAATGGCTACATTTACAACAAGCTGAGCTTGCTTTGTTACTCCTCAAAGAGTCTGTAGCTGCTTTCTCTCCAAATACACAATTATCCAACGCTCTTGGATCTGTGTTCAGTCTCGGATTCACTCTGATTATTAGGCAGCACTCAATAGCAAAGACTTTGCAGATAAAAGTTTGAGACGGACTTGGAGCTCAAGTGGGTGCATTTCCTGCTCACATGTGATTGCATTAAAATAATTAGAAATATGACACTACAGCTATCTTCCTAGTCCCTTTTGAGGACCATAACCATGCTTTTTGCCCTTGATTTTGTCAGAGCAAAGTGGAAAATTAGCAGGAACAGTAAGAAACAGTCTCCCGTATTCACTTGCAGATCTCTCTTTCAGAAAGGACTGCAGAACGCTTGCTCCATGTCCTACCACTTACCCCAGGCCACAGTATCATTCTTGCTGTTTTCACTTGTTTCTTTTACTCTCTTTTAAAATAAATTGCAACCTTTAAAGCCAGTGACTTGACTGAACTGCTTGGGATCTTAGTGTTTTTCCATGACTCTTTCAAAGCAAAATTCTCCCTTGCTGGTTGGTTGGTTTTTTTTTTTAAGGAGCAGACTTCTGTCTCCCTGTCTTCCCCTCCTCCTTCCTGTCTTTTGGCACAACTTGATGTGTGAATTGTGATGCTTGCCACTGTATGACTGAAATACTCTGAACTATGCTCCACAAAAAGCAGCAGTGAACTTGACAGAGAAAAACAGGAGCCTATTTGTAAGACAGAAACAACAAGGACTTCACACTTTGTGATCCTGATCTTTGTTTGTTTTTTATCTGCTGTAAAAACTCATTTGGTTTTGGTTACAAGCCACTGGGATATTTTTGCTTTCTTGCTCTTTTAAACTGATTTTCTGAAAAATATTATACAGGAACAATTCAATCTTCCATTGCAGTTATGGAGCTTTTCAATGGGAGCAAGAGTAGAACAAGGTCCCTAAAACTGACTGTTACCCAGACTAATGGTGAGATAGGACAACTTCGATTAAACAAAGCTCAGGTGTGGCAAAATGTGTGGGTTTGGAACTTAAATATAATGAAAATGCAATGCAGAAAAGATAGTGGCAGCTACTCCAACTACTGAATCAATACAAGAGCATATTATACAAGTATACTTGTGTTATGTAGGTTTTAGCTGTCTCACACAAATACAGCTGGGCTTTCCCCTTCAAGGAGTTTAAAAATGTTCTGCTGAGCAGCAAAACTTAGAGAATAAGTTAAGCAACTTCATTTTCAGGATTTTTCCTGTCACAGATGATTTCTGTACGTACCAAATATTTACAAAAGCTTAGTGAAAAGGAGGTACTGGTAACTATGGCTGTGGTCTGAAACTATTGAAGTGTTCCTGATATTGTATTTTATTGGTTATACTGGGCTGAATTACTGGAACAATGTTCTAAGATAATTTACAATCAAAACCAATGTTTTGACAAGTAATATGTGGTGTGAAACTAAAGGAAAGGGCCTTTTCTTTTGCTATCATTTTATTCCTCTTTTGATTTTTTTCATATATTTCATGTACATTTCTAACTTGATGTTTAACTCATCTACTCTTCTTAGAAAGGCATGAGTGAAAAAGGAGGCTTTGTGTTTCTGGTGGCTTTGGAGAGCAGAACCTTAACCCAAAATATATTCCCCCTTCTGGAAGTTTTGCTTTTAATTGGCTCTTTCTCCCCTCCCCAGCTATGTGCTTTTCCTATGTCCATGAAAATATTTCTAAACAACTGAAGAAGTTCTATAAAACAATTCTTGGACATCAAGTTCTCTAAATTGTTTTTCCAAGATGCTTTTGTTTGGCACTCACTTTACAGGATTTTCCTCTATTTCTGATGTGTCTCTTGCCACTTTTTTCCCCAACGGGCAGCTTATTATTTGTAAGCTGGTTGTACAGATGCTGTGCAAGGACAAAGGATTCTAGAGGAAAAATAACCAAGAAGGATTTTGCTAATGCTTCTTTCCATGTGACATAGACATTCAAGTTACTGATGTGCACACATCTAGAATCTGTTCCCAGGCTGCTGCAGGAAAAGGACATACAAATTGTCTAACTTCCCTTTGGTCTTATCAAGTGAACTTGTTTTGGTTTTGCTTGTTTATAGTTTCTGGGAGTTGTAGGATAACTGTGCATTTTTCTCTCTGGTAGTGTTTGTCTCTGATCTACTTACAACTCCATATGATTGCAAAATGTACATGTATTGCTTGTTTCTGTAAGGCCACTGAAGATGGGATTTTAAGGACTTGAAGTGGAACAAAAGTATGTATGTGCATGTGTAAAATGGATTTTTTTTTTTAAGCTATATCTCAGGTAACAAGTAATATCTTGGGCGTTTCCATGTGGTTTTCTGGTTGTTTTTCTTTAGCTATTTCTATGGCACCTGTAAATATATTCCTAAAGTTATTAATAATGAAAAGAGTGCACTTAAATCAAAGATATTTTCAATATGAACTCTAGATGTTATTTGGTTTTGTGATGTGTTAAATTCTTCCCTTCCAGTTTTTTAAGTATCTGTATTTAAGATATAATGACTATTCAGGTTGTTGGATAGAATGAGCAGGATTGGTGTGATTAAAGTGTTGCAATATTTTAAATACTCGTTTGCCCTAATGGAATGTTTCTGGAGTGAACTAATAATGGTATAAGAGCTTCAGTGAATGAAAAGCTCAAATCCAAGGATCTAATGTTGATTCATGTATTCAGCTGAATTGAAAGTACTTGCCTTAACTGTGGCCATACCTCTGTTCTTCATCTTACCTGAATTAGTAATATTAATCTCCTTTCCAGTGTCTTCCTAGGGAATATGAAATTTAATTCTTTATGCCAGGCCATTCTAAGTTCAAATGTCCTTGGTCTTTTCCATCACTTCTGAAGAGAAGTAGTCACCACAGACATACCTGCTGCACTGAGATAAAAATGTACATAAATGCTTGAGCAGAAGCAAAATTTCAGCCATAGTGAAGGAGCATTCTTGACTCTCTACTGTGAATCAAAACACATCATGTGTTTGGTGGTTATACACAGCCTCAAATACCTACAGACTTAACTTTCCCCTGGGATCGTTCCCAGCCCCAGCTGACTCACTGTAGTGGTCCCAACCAGGATGTTTTTGCTTCCGGTGACGATCTGTTCTTCTGGGAAGCAATACATGTGAGTCTCTCTCACTGGTGCTTTGTTCAGTGACTGGACCCATGGTCACAGTTCTAGTCAGAGCATTTTTGCTGAATTAGGCTGTTCCTTTAGTACAGCTGTGTCCTGTTTGTTGCCTGAGCTGACTTCAGTCTCCGGATCACTTTTTTGCTTCCTTTTTAGTTCCGCTTTTTTTGCTAGGATGGGTCAAAAGCTAAGGGATGGTACTATGCCTCAATCTGTGTGTGCTAAATTTTGTCCTGAGGGCCATGTCAACTAGGAACAAGAATCTGGGGTAATATTTTCTCTCAACCGTTTCAAGCACAAGTCTGGACCAGTTGCCCAGTGTTCACAGCAATCGTGTCCTCTCAATACCGTTGCATATAGAAAGCTGGGGCTCCAGATGTTTCCTGCCTTCTGCTTCAACTGTCTTTTCCCATGCTGTTGAACATTTTTAGTAGGCATTTGGGAGCAGAGAAAGTGCTGTGATAACAGGAGAAATAGTGCTAAAAGTACATGTCTAAAACCCATCTTCTGTGTGCACAGCTTGATCAGCAGCATGTCCCCAATGTTCATCTGGAGCTGCTAAAATGCAGCTGGTGAGAGCAGAGCCCAGGCAAATCTGAAGTGATGGTGTAGAACAAAGTGCTTTTCATAACTTGCTTGTTCTGTATTTCCTTCCTCTGTTTACAGCAGCTGCTTTCAGATTATTACTCTGGACACTGGTTTTTAATTATTTGGAAGCTTCTCCGTGGTTCCGGGAGCTCAGTAGCTTCAGTGCTTTGCTAGTTCCATCTGTGATGACTGAGAAGAAGGTTCTTAGTTCAGTGGAACACATCTAGCAGAAGTGATCCACACATGACCCTTGGCTTTGGCTAATGCATCAGGAACTTGTGCTGAATGCTTGTATGGCTAGGAACAAATGTATCAGAAGGGACCATGGACCTTTCAAATGCTGTGTAGCTTTTTGACCACCAGCAGCCTCTTGCTGGAAAATTTGTTTTAAAAAGTCTGAAGTGGAAACATCTACATTCACTTTAGTTGTTGAATTACTGATATTATTGTTCAAGACTCCTTTATGAATAATTACATGCTGTCATAAGTATGCACAGATCATCTAACCTCCCTTTTCTGTGATTTTGAACGGGGTAATTTAGTTGCATTTCTTAGCTGGGATTTTATTTGGCTTATTTGTTTAATACCTTGCAAAAGCTGCTAGTGTGAAGGTGTATGGCACAATTTCAAAAAAGGCAGGAATGTGAAATAGTCATCCTTTTGTGGTGGTCAAAGGATAAGAGTAGGTCTTTTCACACAGCAGAAAGGTATATGTATTGGGTCTCAAGGCACTTTTTAGCTGGATAACAACTAGCTTTCAAAGGTTTGACATTTGTTTTTCTGAGCCAAGTGTGTATGGGAGAAGCCTACAAGGTCAAGAGAAAATAAGCAAAAGTCAAAGACAGACTTCTAAGACAAATAGTAACATCTGGTATACTACTTTTCTTCTACATTTGTAGAGCTCTTGTTTACTGCAGTGAATGTGAAATGTTTTTCTTGGCAGGATTATGGGATTAAAGTCCACCAGTCTGGGAATAAAATTCATACAGGTTTATAACATAAGTAATATCCAGTAAAAAAGTACAAATGCAGTTGCCTTTAAAACCTGTATGTCATTAAAAAATCATCATAAATGGTTAGAAAATACATAGATTTCATTAACTTTTGAGGTTTTTGAGAGGCATCTTTAATATTTCTACAGGTACGTACTAGTACAAAAAATGCTGTGACTGTGCCCTCTGTCAGTTGACTGTCATGTCTGTCCATCTTTGTGCTAATTAAAGGCCCTTATTCTCAGTCAGAGAAACAGTGAGGCAAAGCAGCTAAAAACTGCTGGTGGTGTAGGCTGAGGACATGACACAAATGAAGTTTTGTGTATCTGCTATGTCTTGGGACCCCCAAAAGGGAAAAATATTGCTGAAAAAGGGTAAGGAAAAGAGGCAGAGCTGATCTGGTGTGGTGAATTTCTGATAGTTTCCAGCAGATCCCACGCTGCTATCCCTCCTGACTGAATATTCAGGGAGAAATGGTCATGCAAACAGTGCTTGATTTCTGTGGGAACTGTCTTCCCAGATGAATTTTTTCTTCTATGAGAAAAAAAAAGAGTACAGATTGTATAATTTTTTATAGCATGGGTATGGCAAACAAAGAACTTGCCCCTTCTCCCTCTCCCCATCTTCTTTCTAAGACTCAAATTCTGCAGAGGTTACAAAAAAGATCAGGGTCAGCTGGACTCCTCAAACAGAAGTTACAGAGGTTTATTCAGTTGTAGGAGTATTTCAGTGAGTTCATGTAATCATCTAAAGCTTTATTCTCTGAAAATTAATGTTCCTGTGGTATTTTGCATTGCTTGGACTTTGTTCAATGCTAAATAGTTTAACTGGAACAACAGAAATTATCCCTTCTGAGATCAGGACACTTGGATCAAATGGAAACTGAAAAAAAATCCACAGGGCTTGCTGATTGAAAGACTAAAATCAGTGGTTTATTCTCAAATGCATTGTGGAAACTTCTTTGTAACTCTTAAAACTTTTAACTATAATATTAACTGGAGCCTGTAAGACGAGGGAACTGAAGATTTCTTTATGCTCGCAGGAAACAGAATGTTGAAAGAGAAAAGAGTCGTCCACGTAAAGCACTTTCTGTAGATTTTTGTAGAGATAGGTTTCTAGAACTGTTCCAAAAGCCATGATTGTAATTTGGCACTGTATATGTGTCTGGTATCAATTCACACTTGCATTACTTGAAAAGTCATGCCAGTTTCTAGAGAACAAAATGTGTCTGTGTTGTCAAAATTCTTGTTCGTTGCCTTCAGATTATTTACTAGTTAGTTTTCATGCCAATATACCAGCTTGGCTGCACTGACTTGAGCACAGTCTCTCCTGATTTAAACTTGTGTTGTGGAACCTGACCCTTTGCATTTATATTTATGAAGAAGTCTGTTTACTGTCTTTGATAAAAGCAGAAGAACCCAGTCTGTTTGAAAACCAGTGTGAATTGTTCAGCTGTCCTTGTAAAGAGGGACAGTTGTATTTTACTATTATCTTTTGATTAATGTGCTCTTCATCACTACATGTCTTCCCTACAGATTTCACCAGCCACATGTCAGCAAGTGAAAGAGCCAATTTCTTGCCCTTTGTAAATCAGGCCAAGGGAAGGTCTTGGGAGCAGAGAGCCGTTATGGACCATGGAAGTCTGAGAGCAATTATTTCTAACTAATCAAACACAAGAAATAGCAGGGAACAAGGTTTATTTATGGAAGACATGTCTACTAGGAAACCTACAGTTTTTATTTACTACTTCCCAAGCAGATTACTAGAAAATGAACAAAATAAAAGCCCAGTAATATCTGAAAGTAAAGACAGCTTTAAAAATCAGTCAGAAGAGAGAAAAATCTCTGATATATTTAAAAGATGCAATTTCATTGTTTTGTATCTGCTTCCTAAATATTATGACTTATTTTCTTTTTTTTTTAAGGTGATAATGTTATGAGAATGATTAGGACAGCAGACAGTGGATGTTTCAAGGTGAATCAAGCTTAATTTATTTTGAAAGGTCATAGTTAATGAAGATTTCAGGTGTAGACTAAGGCAAGTTCTTCATAGTCTGGATTCAGGCCAGTGCAGTGCTATATCAGTCCCTGGGTAGCTCAGGGCAAATTTCACCTTAAGAAGGAAAGGACTTCATTTCTCTGTATAGTGGAAAGCTGCCCAAAGCTACCCCACCTCAGGGAATAATAGACTACCTACTTCCAGAATACTCTTGCTCTTTCCCACTGTGCTACCATATTTTTCTCTTTGGGGATGCTGGAGGGGACAATTCCTGCCTGATGTTGCAATAGAGCAAGTGTGCAAGTGTCCCATCCACTTGTGTAACCGCTTGGTCCCCGAGTAGATTTTGAGTGGATTGTTCTTGGTATCCACCTGTCCCTTACGACTGCCACGCTCTGGGTCTGCATCTGGCACCAGCTTGAAATCAAATGTAGGCTACTTAGGATGGCTGCAGACTTTTATTATAAAAGTGGAAAACACTGCCTATTTTGGTGTGACAGCTGTGTCCTACATACCTTCATAACAATGTGTTTGATGTGTAATATGGATTTATTTGGTGGGCTACGTTAGGAGGAGTGTGGTGATGCTTCCCCTCTACTCAGCACCAGTGAGGCCATGCCTGGAGTGCTTTGTGCAGCTTTCCAGCAGGAGAAAGAGATGGAATAACTGAAGAGAGCCCAACAAAGGGCCACTAAGATCATTCACTGACTCTTACATGAGGAAAGGCTGAGAGAGCTGGGACTGTTCAGCTCAGAGAGGAGAAGGTTTAGAGAGGATCTTATCTGCGTGTAGAATATCTGAAAGCAGGCTGCAAGGGAGATGGAACCAGGCTCTTTTCAGTGCCAGGACAAGAGTCAGTGGGCTCAAACTGTAACGCAGGAGATGGGGTCTGAACAGCAGGAAACTTGTCTACTAAGAGGGTGACTGAGCCACCAGTGTGGAGGTTGTGGAGTCTCCCACCTTGGAGATACCCATAAGCCATGGACATGGTACTGGGAACTGGCTCTAGATGGCCCTACTTGAGCAGGGGGGTTGAAACAGATATCCTCCAGAGGTCCCTTCCAACCTCAGCTGTTCTGTGATTTTTGCAAAGGGTGACTATTTAAGCCATGTAAGTTAAATAACCTTGTTTCCAAGCTCCTTGGGGTTCTCTCCTTCTTAGAAATCTACATGGACCCACATCCCACAGTCTCTAGAATAGGAAAGTCTCCCCTGCAAATCCAGCCCTGTTTTTTTCATCTCTCCTGTGACCATCTGCTGACACTAGACAAGCCATTTTAATACAGACTCAACTCTGAAAATATTTGACAAAAATCTCCACCAACCAGTCAATCGTAGCCTGAAATAAACACTGAGGAGCACTAGAATGTCTTGGCCCAACTGTCAGACATATCTGGATGCACTGGACCATTGTTCATTGTGCATAACTGTGATTGTGACATATGAACAGTCTGCCCAGATTATTAATGAAAATAAAAAGAAAGCCATCTGTTTATTATACTTGCAGGTCATTTCCTGTGTTTGCAGTTCTTGGAGATAAATGCTGTGAAGTATGAAACAGTGCCTCTTGTATGTTAAATTAATTCAGGAAGGCATAGTGGTATTTATGACATTGTAATTACATAAAAGGGAAAAGAGGAAAATCATGCCTTTAGGTGAAAAAAAAGCTGACCAAGAAAAAAAATTGTGTGTGAGCAATTGAAATGGCCTTATAAATAAAAAAAATATTTTTATAACAAAGTAGACCTTCAGAAAAATATGCATTACTTGCTAAATCAAAGTTTGTTCGGTTTGTTTTTTGGTTTTGGTGGGGTTTTTTTCAGTTACAGGATATGAATGGAAAGATTCTGAACCTTTCCTGTGTATCTGTGTGGTAAGGTTTCTGTTGGGCTTTAAATGCATGGATTTCTCCGGTAAATGCATCACAGATTCTGCCCCATTGCTGGTGATCTGATGTACTGGGAGAGGGAAAGCAACTTTAATTGCTCTTTGATAGCAGATTATATTCAGCATTTATGTGTGATCTGTGTTAGGTGGAAGAAATACTCTGCTCTGCTGCGTTTTTATACTTGAGATGTTTCCTGGGAGCTTCTGGAAGCCATTGGACCAGATCCTCAGAAAACATGAACAATTACAATTATACTGGGTTTGGCCTCTGGGGAGCCATTTTTACCAGCATTTACAGTTATGAATGGTTAACAGTTGCATTTTAGTTTGATTTAAACAGAGTTTGAGCAAAATCTTTACCTCAAGGACAAGCTGCAAGGGAAATCAATGTATGTCAATCTTCTTTGAGCATACATTCTTTGCTGCACCCTAAGGAAGTATCTGTAAAAAAAGTAATTGCACAAATAACCTAAAAGATGTATCCATGGCATGTCACTGCTTTCCCAGAAGAATAGGATGTAGGTGTCTTAATCTAACATTAAGGAGCCTCAATGTCTTTTTTTGGAAACTTGCCCCGGACCCTAAATAGCCTTGACACTCTTCAACCATAATAATTCCAACTTTTGTAGCCCTTGGAAATAGAATTAGGAAGAGCTTCTCTGCTTTCCTCACTTGCACAGTTGTGCAGAGGTGGCACAGTTTTGCCAATTGGTTCCTTTGTTGCTGGCAGACAAAAAAAAATCAATGTTGCAACCTGCCTTTCCCTTTCCTTTTTTAAAAGTTTGCTTAAAAGACTAAGACTAAGATCAAGAGCTTTGCAGATGTATCAAGAATTAATGATTCTCGTGTAAGTCACACATTCTGTGCCAAAAAAATCTACATCCCAGCTGAGGTGATGAGTACAGAGACAAACTTTGACAGGGAGTATGTCATGGGAGTAGCAACTGTACAGGAACAAGTATTGGGAATGACTTCTTACAGGGAAAACAAAAGACAATTAGGGATTCATAGAAAGACATGACCAAGATGTCCATAAAAATGAAAGCTGACTAGTCTGACAAGTCTTGGATTTCAGAGTTTTGTTGAAGGTATATCTAGACCCTAAAGGATCTGATTTTTTTTTTTACTGTCTTTTATGGCTTTCCTTTATGTTAATATGAAACAGAGGTATCCTCTTATGCAGTGACTCCCTTGAGCTTCTGCTACTTATCTGTCTTTTAATCACAGTGAAGAATACAGGTCTTTTGATATGATCCCCTGTCGCAGATGAGGATTAACTAGGATGAGAGGAATTGCCCACTCCATAGTGGGCAAGGTTGAGATGTAGAAGAAGGAAAACACAGTCATGGAACTCTTTGTTTTTAGCATTTTTCTCTGCGCTGGAGACCTTTTGAGGAGAGAAGAAGCAACGCTTTCTTCTGGGGAAGCGATTCTGAGCCACTATTCAACCAGTGTCAAATTCACTTTGGCCTCACAAGGGACAAAAGGGGGGTTGCAGCCTGTGGGACAGACTCAAAGAGTGTCTGGGCTGTGACAGATGGGGTCATCACAAGGGAGAGAGGCATTAAGCCTTGATGTAGTGTCTAAAACTGTTTTAAGCTGTGTTTAAACTCCTCATGGCAAATGACAGAAATGGTTCAAAATTCTTATGTTTTTGTCTGTGCAGAAGTGTTGGGCCAGGTCAAAGTCCTGTGCCTGGACCCATGCTGTGGTACCTTCTGCATCAGGCCTTAAATCAAACCCATGTAGGTCACACCTATCTATGTCCTTGAATAGGAACAACCAGCACTGCAGTATAATAGTGATTTATGTCATTAAAATGTTTAGAAAATAAAAGACAAGATGTGAGTGTTATAGTTACAAGGCAGCCCCTCCAAACAGCAAAATGTTTTGACAATATCAAGAATAGTACCAAGAAAACAACATTGCTTTAGTGCTGTATGAAAATTTGTCCTAATCTTAAATACTGTATATGGCAATTGTCTCCCCATCTGTAAAAAGGGAGACTGGAGTTAAGAGATACAGAGAAAGGAAACTAAGCTGGTTAAGAGAATGGGGCTGCAACATCTCAAGAGAGACTGAAATGTCTGGAACTCTCAAATATGAGGAGGAAAAGGCTGAGAGAAGTGGAATTGATTTCTATAAAACTTCGAGGTAGCTAGATCAAATGCAAACTTACTCACCAAACCCTGTATTATAGGACTAGGACCTACATAATTTCTTTGGTTTTAAATCGGTAATATACTAGTTTCATAAATTTGCAGATTGCATAGTTAACTTCTGATATGTGACAATATCAACAGATCAAAAAAGTTAGACAAAACCATGGCTTGGAGGTCCATAAAGAAATACAGAAGGGATTAGGCAGGAGGATTCTGCAACAAGCCCAGTACAACTCTTAAGGGAGAGACAGAACACTTGGCTAGATGAACCCCAAGGTTTTTTATGTTTTTGTGTTCTTAAGGATATCATGTATGGTGCCTGATGAAACCAAAGGCTTAGAGATACAGGTGAATTCTTTTTTTCAGCAGAATTCAAAGATTTTTTTTTTTCTTATCTTCTGGATAGGCTATTCCATCTTATGCAGTGTAATACATTGGTCTGCAGGAAAGTGTTTTCTTCTTTCTGTTGTCTATAAATGTAGCCCTTTTAGCCTCTCGGAACAGAAAGTTTTAGTTGGTTCTTTTTTCTTAACTTTTTTTATTTATTAAATAAGACTTCAACCAGCGCTTGGAGTTAAGTACAGTTACACATCAAGTAGGGAGAGGTGGTGGAATTATATTGTGCAATTATTTTATTTTTGGAAAATAGTTTGGAACTACTTGTTATTATACTAAATACTGAAAATAATCTATAAAAGAACTCCGGAAAAATGTGTTTCTGCAGCTTCATATAATTGTGATGTTCAGTAATGATTTTACTTTGGTGTAACTTTGCTATTCTCAACTAGTACATGTTATTTTTTGATATCTTGATCAGATGAGCTGCTAGGTCTGACTAAAATTGGCAGAGTTGATCCTTTTTTGGTATCAAGTAACTTTGTCCTAGATTTGAGGTTACTTCTCTCTCTTCCTCTTTTTCTTCCTTTTGAGTAGTGTGTTACTGTCAGGCTTAAGAGCATGGAGTTTATTTCTCTGCAAGCCAACTTCATATAAGACTGTCAATACAGTTATGTTAAGCAGCCTTTTGGATCCATCTTTTGGCTTTGGACAGCCACACCTTTACTGTGCTTTCTGCTCTCTGAGGTGGCTTAAGAGAAGGCTAAACTATTTTGAGCAGTTTATGCACTTCACCAAGAGTTTTCAGAAAAATAATTACTCTCCTAAGAGTTGTGAGTTTTAGGGGTCAATAAACACTTTATTTGCCCTCTTAATACCAGCTTAAAACCAATAGGGCAAACAAATAATAGCACAAAGGGAATAGTTCTGCACCAGAATGTCTGCAATTGTATTTTTTTTGTGTTACTTCTTTCAGCACAAGTCACAAGACTCTGCAGAGTCTTAATGACACACCCTGGGGTGGCCAGTTT